>NC_060164.1:9269179-9271019 GCF_021292245.1 Micropterus dolomieu | reverse complement strand
CAACAAGACGTAAAAACTAACTCTCACCAGCTCTCATTTAAGGTGATTTCTCTCAAAAACATGTGCAGTTTCTTTTTTATGGCTGAAAAAGCTGGTGTGTTGGTTTTTAATTGCTTACCATAAATATAACACTACTTGCATAGTTTCAATAGCCACCTCTGTTAATTATCCTGATTATCAAGGTTGTTTGCCAAAGTGAATCATTTGATTATACAAATATTAAAATTAATCTTATGTCAATTTTAATAATTGTATGCATTTAACTTTAGTCACAGTAGCAGAACATTAACATAACATTAACTTCTAATTAATCTAATATACACTGCTGTTTCGTTGCAGGTTTTAACCTTTTTTATGCTACGCCTACATGTAACATTTCAGAATTTAGGGTGTTGTCTTGTTTGTTTACTTTGTTCAGTGGTGAGGGGGTGGACAGACTATTATTTTCAGATTCATAAACCAAACAGATTGTTGTTTGCAGTCACGGCAGCTTTCTAATGTGCTTGTAGGTGGAAGTCAGAGATGAAAATTAATGGAAAAAGAACTAAATCCAAACAGTGGACAGCCTTTGGAAACGAGTGAGATCTCTTGTCAGAGCGGAGCACCCACAAAGAAAAGTCAAGCAGCTGTCAGTTTCCAAGAGCAGACGAGAGAGACGCTGATGATGACAGTGATCAGAGTTGGAAGATAAGAAGATGATACCGGCAGTGAGTAAAGATAGCTCCAATATGAAATAACATCACGTTTCAAAAAAAGAACTGACTGTTCCCGGTAAAGAACTACACAGTCTATTGCAAGTTATCAGCACATAGAAAGTGTTTTGCCCAGAGATAATTACAATAACGGTACCCAGAGGCATTGTGATTGCTCCCAGGTGACATTGCAGGTTATTAAATTGTCATGGTGCACCCTGTTTTGGTGGTGCAGACACTTGAACTGGCTGCCCACAAGACTGACTCACAGTTTATCTGCTCCATTTGTTTGACATCTTTACGACATCCCGTATTAACACAACCTAATTTCATCTGGGCCTCAATGTCTTCTCTTGGCTGTCTCATGGAAATCCTTCAGGGTTAGGTTAGGACTGCTGGGACGTTTGTCTCGACCGAATTACACCAAATGACATTTCTTTCAGCCTATCGTGTTTTCCATTTCAAGTTTGCACGGAAAGAAGCTTGTGGCAAACTTTAAAATGTGACACATGTATTACTGACAATTATCACAAGAAATTAGCTCGGAAATGTGTATCATGAAAGTTGTTCCACCCTGAGAGGAGGTGACACACACACACACACACACACACACACACACACACACACCACAAACTCTGTTAGACTTGATTACAAATCATTACATCAACGATAGCGATAAAAACAAAGAAAACAGTGCAGTCCCTCTTCTGATCATTTATGGCATGACAGTAAGAGTTATGTGATGCGTTAGCAGAATAAATCAGGGGTGAAAAATCTATCAAATTAAGAAACTAATAGCTCCCTTAATGTCTTTGTTTGTGTGAAGATGACACTCCCATGCAGCCATACAACATGCACAGATCATATTAATTATCTTCAGAATAACAACTCCCCATTTATGACACATGAGTTTTCAAAACCAATAAATTATGATTAAAATGTTTTTATTTTGGATATTAAAAGCATCCCACACTGTTTGGATTAGTGGATTGGACACTAATGACTCCAGCCATTATGTGCAGGTATGCAAGTGCGTATATATGTGTGGGCGTGTGTGTGTGTGTGTGTGTGTGTGTGTGGAGTTTCATTTGCAATATGTTCATGTTTGTCCAAACTCCATCCTCCTACCTCGATTCAATATATGATGC
>NC_060164.1:9208084-9269159 GCF_021292245.1 Micropterus dolomieu | reverse complement strand
TTAAGTAAGGCTGTTGTCCTTGGTAAAGTGTAGGAAGGTTGTCCTTGTGTCCTTGTGTGTGTGTGTGTGTGTGTGTGTGTGTGTGTGTGTGGAGTTTCATTTGCAATATGTTCATGTTTGTCCAAACTCCATCCTCCTACCTCGATTCAATATATGATGCAGGTGCATACATGAATTGCAAAATCCTCTGTAAAATTAACAGCTATGCAAAAAAATACCAGTGATTTTCTGCATCGATGCAATGCCAGTGCAGTCCACCAGCTGGTTCAGGAGCCTTAGGTTTGAATAAATGAGGCCATTTCTTAAAAACAATATAGATTAATGCTGGATGAATGTTTCACAGCACTAATGTTTACCACTAAATCTTAATGTTCACTATCTGTCAGGTGATGTAGTCCTCAATGGCAGCAGTTTTGATTAGAAAATATTCCTGCAGGGAACCGGTGCACACATTATGGAACCAACCAAAAAGACATATTAATTACTGATACTCACATCTTGCAGGGAGATCATAGCCGCAGGTGATCTTGGCTTTGCCGGTATCACAGCCATTTAGTGAATGGCACTCATCATAAAGACAGGACCCTGCCGCTTTGTGTATGCAGCCATCGACTGAAACACAAACAGACATACAAAGAGAGTTAAGGGCTACCTGAGGAGAAACATACAAAAGCAGGCACAGGAAATATCTCAAACCAGCTGGGGTCATTAGATGTGTGTATGCTTTATCATGTCAAAACAAACAACCATTTTCAGGAACAGGACCATGAATAAGCTGAAAATTCAGTTTAATTCTGGTTACTGAAACTTGACATTCTCAAATTATCTCCCTAGCTCTGTATCTCCTCTCTGTAGGGAGATTGGGACTGCCACAGTGTGCTGCGCCTGTTGCTGGTAAATATTGACGAGCTTAGGAATGAAATTAGCAGGACCAGGATCTAATAACGCCTCCACACACAGTGAAAATGAGACTGTTCTTCCTGTAATCCCTCTCCACTGTCAACAGCGATATACAGTCAGATCATTAACTGTATTTTCTGCCCTGTGGTGGGAATCTTATATCTGTCCTGTTCTCTGTGGTGAGCCTGTTATGATGTGGATCGGTGTTCTGATTCTGTCGCGTTCCCTGTTGATGTGTGTGTCCTGGTTCTATGAAGACCCCGGGCCCCCCGCCCCCCTAAGGTTTTAATTTTACCGGGTTAAGGCCGAGATACACTTGATTGATGGCACGTCTTACACAAGGAGGCACAGAGATAGAAATTCACATTATCCGTCTCTGAAAGCCTGACATCCCTCCAAGAGCATGTTATCAATCACACTAAAACATCATAAAATCCTCCTCAAGTTGTCCTGTAAAAATCCTCACAAGCCATTAGAGGATAACAGAGCCAAGAGGAGGAACAGTAGCAGTTGGACAAACAGACGTGTCTTTTCTTTGGTTTCTTTTTGTAAAGATTTGGCCAGTGGAGAGAACAAGTCTGGCTTTATCTGTCAAAGCTAAACGATTGAGAGTTAAGATAGCCTGCAGGATAACCAACGTTTACATATTCTGAAAGGATGAAGAAAAAAGAACTGAGGAATTTATATTCCTGATAAAAGACAAAATGTGACTCTAATCCCTATCTTCATCTGTAATGTAATAATTATTCCTGTACAGTGCCAGGGGGAAAAAACAAAATAACTCTGAAATAAGGCTGAAGATAAGTTATACACTATCTTCAAAAACTGCTTCACATCGTCAACACAGACAAAAGGTCTTTTGATGAGGGATGGTGCTTTTCTAAGCTCCTTTCAATTTCTCAGGGATGAGTCAACGTCAACAGCTGGGCGGAGGATTTTCTAGCTCTATCAATCATCTTTAATGGACTGAAGGACAGGCAGTTGACAGAGACGAATCCTGATGGCTTTTCGAAAAAGTAACATGAGTCTGACAGTGATGTGGATGTGAGGAGGTATCGCTCTGGTGACAATAAAAGCTACTTAACAGATGTAGTGCTGGCTGTAGGCTTGGCAGTTTTATAATATCCACTGTGCAAACAAGATTGTCCATGATCATCAGCCACACTTATTTGCATCATAATTGCTTCTTAACATCTCACAAACATGAACTGCTAAATGCACAGGCTGATCGCAAAGCTCTGGGACTGCAAGCATGCTTCTTATTTATGTACACATAAATGCCATATAGCAAAGCACTGCCTTCTTCTATTGTTTTTGTTGAAGACGATTTAAGCAGCTAAATGTCTTCACCTGATGTTGCATCTGCATCACAGCAGTGAAAAGCCAGTCAATATTTCCTAATGTCTCCATTCCTACAGGCAGGCTCCATATTCAGTGTTTTCCTATTGATCAAGCTTTCCCCAGGCTTTAGTGTTATCAAAGTTTTATGACCCTCCATGTGGAGTTCTAATCTGGCTGAAATGTTTTAATTAAAATCTTAAATACTTCATTCATACTTCCTGTTCTTGCTGTCATGTTTTAGGTCTTATACATAATAGATATTCTTATTATAATACAATCTATGCATTAAAGTATTTCTAGATTAGTTTTGTGTGCTTCTGGAAACATCATCTAAATGCAGTTCCCTTCCCAATGTGATATGGAACATAAAAAAAATAAAAAATAAAAAGAGTCCCATGGCACTAACAGAAAGCTCCCATAAAAACAAAACATCTTGCAGCACATTCAGTCTATGAGTATATTGCACTATGTTGTGTTCATTCTATGATATTTTGACCACTAAATTAAAGAAAAACAAAGTCAGAAAGAAAAACAAAAGAAACACTGAATCAGTCACATGACTTCTACTTACCAGATGAAAACATTTCCATGTGTTAGATGCTCAGAGATCCTCAGAAATTTTATGAGGATGTTTTATGAAGACTGATCAATGCAAATAATATTTCTGTTTGTATTTATTTGTTAAAATGTAAAGTAACTGGTCTGTTCCTTTAAACAATATAATGTTACACAATCAGATGGGACGTAGGAGTTCAAGAGCAGGAAAATATCTTCAATGCTTCTCTCGAACGGGTGTAAAGTACACTATGATCTTTTCATGGTCATATAAAGCCAGCCAGGTTAGGAAAATGTATTAATGCCCTCATCCAGCTTGCTGTGTTCCCGCATGAGTCCATAATCCCCAGACACTTCTTCTCCTCACTTCCAGGGATGGCTGATTTCTTACCTATGAGCACCTTGGGAGCCCAGCAAGCAAAAGCATACGGGGCTCTGTGTTTCATCTCAGTAGCTGAAGAATAAGATTGTAGATAATAGTTTCAGCTTCCATTTTACTGCTCTTCCTCTTCATGGTTGCATACGCTACAATGAGTGTGAAACTCTTATTCTGATGCTACCGAGTGTGTCACTGTGCATCTAGTGTCAGCGAGTCGCTACAAGCCTGGAAATTTGTTCACAGTGCCCGTGAATAGAGAAGACACTGAACTGATCTGGCTGATTGCCAGAATCTTGGATGCTGCTGCTACAGATTTAATTTACCTGCTTTACTTAGACTGCTTCACAGAACAAGTGGAGTACTACAGATGCATCGTGGGCAGAATGTGTGTGTATTTCTATGTGTTTGAGAAACAGATATAGAGAGTGGTAGGGAAGTATAGAGACAGAGAGAGGTTTCAAAATGTACTTTGAAATTTGAAATTCAATTACAGAGTCGGTTGTGAGGCAATCTGAAGTTGATTGTGAACACATTTTCACATGTCCATCATTTAGGTGACTAAAAGCAGATCTGATTTACCATAAGTGGATATGACCCACATGCAATGTGGCCATCAATTTATTTTCTCATTACAACGGCAACCTCAGATTGTCATTAAATAAGAAGAAGGCATTTACAATCACACAGAAAGGATGACTTGTCATCTCACTCTGCTGTTGTTCACAATGAAACACCAAGCCTTCGGCAATCAGAAACAATTCTGTATGTTGCACATTTTGATTGCTAGTTGCATAGCTAATTTTGATTTTCTGACAATTTTATTAAATTATCAACATCATTCAACAGAAATGTTGCAGTTACACAGTCAAACCTCATAGTAAGCCCTATGTGTTTGAGTACTTTCTCCTGAACGCCATTATGTCTGTCCCTATTCCATTCTAAAGGATATGCAATAACCATAAAAAATATCTGTGTGCCTATGCTGATGACACACCTGCATCACAGCACTGAAAGGTGATCAAAGCGACATCTCTTTCACATCCCCAGGCTTTCAGTCTGAATCACATGTCAAGAAGAAGCCCATAAATGGGCATTTCGCTGGCTATGTGATGCAGAATCGGTGGTGCTAAGCGCAATATTTCAACACCTCTTAAGACTTCTTGGAGGACATTTCATTTAACACACTTAATATTCAGGCGGCAGCATTCGCTTCTGTCCACCCCACTACTGGGCTTTCTCTGCCCCAGCTGAAAAATATAACAGTTAATACCTCATCTATCTCTCCTTGCAGCCTGCCGCTGCTTTATGCCGGGCCTATGTGGGACAAAACATTTATTCATCTTCTCTGAGTGCCTTGCTCAGAGAAAGCTTCCCCAAGCAGCCACTCCAGCAAGTCCGCACAGCTAATGAAGATAACTTTGAGCGGTGGCTGGACGCCATCCCTCTGAACTCATAATGGGAACAAGGAGAGAGAGCAAGAGACAGAGGGAGAGCCATATTGAGAGAGACAAAGGAGACAAGTGAGTGTGCGTGAGTGTGTGTGTCAGTCTAGAGCAGTTTGAATTAGTTACTCAGCTGTAACCTTGGCTCCTGCCATTGTTGAAGACACCTCTGCCTCGTCCTCTCAAGGCTCTGTTCCCACATGCATTAAGGGACTCAGCAAAGCTCTGCTTACTCTCCCTGGGCTTCTCCCAGGCAGCCTGAAAACCAAGGGCTTTCAATCGGTCCCTCAGACACAATGAATACCTGCTCTGCTCTCATTACAATACCCTGCTTTTCAGAAATAGCGTCAGCTGCAATTTTCTCTCCTAATTATTTTCCGCTCCTCTGAGGGTTAGGTTCAGGACTGGAGCCAGAGGAGGCAGCACAGGGTGGGCAGGGGGGGGAGGGGTGGTGAGCTGGATTCTACCTGGCAGGATATTGAGAAGCCTGAATCAGTCCATAATCTAACTGTGGGGAATAGACAGTCATTCATATCAAGGTAGACCTAAACTTGCCTATGCGGGCATTACCTGCTGATCCACTCAGATCTCAAATGCCAACACTTCTTGTGGGCGGGTTGGGAGATAACAACTAAAACTTTTATCAATACTAAGTTTACACACAAAACCAAACATATTCCTTAAACTATTAAGTCATATTTTCCCTTTCACCTATTTTTGAAGTATCCATGGCAACAACATATTTCCTTTCTTCTCACAGCACTTTTTAGAGCTGTACACTGATCAAAGCCCCTCCACTATTCCACCTCTGTGATTTACGACACCATTTTCTACTCAACTAATTTCACTGAAGGAGATAATGACGTGGATTAGTTGCTAATCAAGTGCCAATCAGATCTGGCTGAACTAAATGTCAGGTGGAATATGCTCAAGCCATTGTGTTTACTCCCTTGTGATACTGGATTATGTGTCCTAATCACAGCAATTTTGGATGCAACAGGAGCCAGAGCTCACTCTCTACTGTAACCAAGTTCCCAGAAAAGGGATAATAATCTTCATTTTACCTATAATACCCAGGTAAACAAAGGATTTGGACTAATAGAATGCCAGACAGACAGTCATGGATGTTACTGTCCAAAGTGTCATAAAATACCTCAGGCTTACACAACTCTCAATTCCCCTGTAAGCAGGAACCAGAATAAATGACATAACAATCGCAGGTTCCACTACAATGCAATGGAAACCCTTTTATTATTGCTACAGTTCAGTCCAAGTTGACAAATATCTCAGCAAAGATTGGAAGCAAAACCTAGTAAGTTACAGTTTCAGCCTCAACTATTATTATATACTGTGGGTCGAATAAATAACAGAGCAGTATGAGGCTTATTTGGAAATCTGGACATGCGGCTGAAAGTTTGCCAGTTTGAATTTGCAGACAAGCAATAAAAAATCTGAAGTGGTGAAAAAGAAACCTCTACTGAAGTGCCCTAAAGCAAGGCACTTCATCTTTGGTTGCTCAACATAGCAGCATAGTAGCCGATAGAGGATTGTACTGCACACTTTCCAGCTGTGAAAGTGACTAAGTTTACAAGTAACAAGCAGGTCCCTGCTGAAGAATGATGTGTGTTTTAATTGTATGATTGAGCGAATAATTCAGAAGTATTACTACTACTAAATACTGTGTAAAAATATATTTTTATTTAGTTGCTTAATTTCATCACTAGTCAAGTAAAAAAAAAAACAACAACACTGTTATGTTCACTTATCTTATCTTTTATTTCATGTCATAACTGCTCTTTCCCACAGTTCTTATTAATGACTCATTTATCAAATCTTAGATATATCAGACTAACATGGCCAGGATTATTGCAGTTGATGAAAAACAGAGCTTCTGGCAACATTTACAGCACCTTTCCACCTCCTGCTGACACTGTAATTCTTGGATCGTGTGTTAGTCAGAATTTATTTCAGTGTACCATAACACACACACACACACACACACACACACTTCTGTTAGTCTCCAACAATTTAAAAGGTAGTTGTGTTAACATTACCATGGTACCCAGTTAACCTTTCTACACTGTATTTTACACCATCTGTAGATCTGTTGATTATGCTGAGAGTAAGCCAACTAGCTTTCAGCTTGTTGTAGGGAGATTTAGTGAAGGAAATTAATTTTTTACCATTTCTAAGAATAGTAAAGCTCAAAATACTGATGTAATCACAACTGTATTCATACAAACTGCATGAAAAGCAAGAGTTGGATTTGTGGAGCATGGTCTTAAGTTAGACATATTAGGAGCACAGACTCTTCATGCTTTTGTTCCCAGGGCTGTAAAGGAATGCCAGGTTAGGTTACCACAGCTTATGTGACTCATGTGTCGTTGGAAACCTAGAGTCAGACAGCTGCGGACGGCTCGGTGCCAAACCCCAGCCGTGCTGTACTCACAATAGTGACGCCCCGGCCCCTTACATTTAAAGATGTTGTTTTAACTGTTCTGTCTTGTTGTTGCAGCATTCCCTGTCTGAGGTAGTGGAGTCACTCTGTCCTGAACAACCTGAAGTACACTGTCTGCATTCTTGTCAGGGGTACTACTTATTCTTCTTAACAGCAAGTCTAAATTGACAACTTTACTTGGATACTCCAATGCAGAGTCTCTTGTACTGCAGCTATCAAATAAATGTTTAAGCATGATTTTTTAGTGTAACTAATAATCTTGACCCCATTTTGACTCAAGAAATCCAACGCTAAAATGAGCCCCAACATCGAGTATCTACAGACACATGTTTCACTTTACTCCAAAGACGTCTTAGTGACAAATTGTATGGGGTTGATATGACATGGAGCTGAAAGGACATGGAGCATCAACAAAGGAGTATCCAAATTAGGTGTGGCAGGCTGCCCAGTGTGGTTTCCAGGTCTTTTTTGTAGTTCACGTGCCTTAGCTATAATGATTTGTCCTTCCTCACAGCACGGGGAAACTGTACAAATCCAAATGGACATGTATGCATGATGTTCTCTGCTTTAAACTATGATGCATTGTTGTTACAGTGAAATGACTGGCTCAGTATCTGTGGGCATACAGTTGTCCAGTGAAAGGGTGCCAGGATATATCATTGAGGTACTACTGTAACAATGTCTTCCAAGGTACCATGCCTGTCATATGGAAAAACGCCTGGCATCATCCCCACAGGCTGTGATCACAGTTGCTTACAGAATGGTATCTTGCACGATGGAAATCCACCATTTGTGTCTTCTACTACTCTGTCTAGGACTAAAAACCTTTCATTTCTGAGTTAGAGGTGCCAAGCCTCCGCTTACAGCTTCCTCTACCTCCTTCAATATCACACTCATTTTTCACCTTTGACTCCTCATCCAGTCTCTTATTACAAACAAGCACTCTGTCAATGTGGATATTATCGCCTCGTCTCCTAGGTTAGATTACCTTTTGCACCCCAGCTTTACTATTACTACTACAGGAAAGAGAGGGTTTAAATGAGTGTCAGTAGACAGTATACTATGAGAGACTCTTGGATCTTTCTCTTACAGCAAAACCAATCTGAAGCGCAATGTGTGAGTCTATGTGCAAACACGTGTTTTTTTGTTGTTCTGAGCATCTGCGTATTTTATTTTTGCTTACAGGGTAACTTTAGTCATTAAAGCTCCTCTAAATTCACACCTCTATGTAAATAAAAATGACCATTTCTCATTCATGTCTTTCATGTCATAATCCACTGAGTTCCTAGGAGGAATCAAAGCATTTCTGAACAACTTGAAACATTATTAACAAGAACAACATGACATGTAGCTAATTCCTCCCTGTAAAGGATTCTTACATCAAAGAGCTCTCATAGCAGGGGGTTACCAGAGGAGCGCATCTCTGGTACAAAGGTAGTCAACATGCAACCCACCACCAGGAAGCATCTCCTATCCTCTCCTAATAAGCTTGCCACCTATCTCAGAGAAGCAAATCAGTTGCCAGACACGATAACATTAATTATGATATTTTTGTAATTTCAAAGTATAATCCCGCTGCTGACCAGTAAGGGCTCCCCTTGGACTAGATCAAGAGTCAGAACTAGATGTGAATTATTGATTAGATACATCATATTTTTACTTAACATTAATGGAGACTTACCACTTCCATCACAACTGGCTCATGCAGTCTTTAATGTTTTAATGTGTTTTTAGCATAATATTAAATGATGGGAAGCTGTATCAGTCAGACAAATCTTTCTTTTTCTTAAAAAAATACAACCACCTCTCCTCAATTGAGGGACTATTTGGAATCAATAGAACACACACACATTTTAATCCACACATAATTAAATGTCGCCTCCTGAAGAAAGTGCCCTGTTTGAGAAGTAGGGCTAAAAAGGGACAAAAAACACGGCTAGAAAACACAACCCCCAGAGCGGATCCTGGACAATTTCGTCATAAATTACTTCCCTGCACAAAGTTCATCTTTGAGTCACCCAAGAGAGCCTGCTGCATGATGGTAAAGGATGGCTTTTCTAAGAACAAACTGGCTAGAGGTGAAAGTTGGAACAGAAGCACTTTGTTCGATGTGTACACTGCTCTAAGAAGCAACAACAGTAGACAGGACTAGACAAATGCATGTAATTATTAAGCAATCTGAAAAGCAAGCTTAAAGGCTGGTGAGGAGAGAAAGCAGGCATGGCTGATGCTTCAGACTCTTGAATTTCAGGCCAAACTCTAGCAAGTCCGTAATTGCGGAAATGAAGAAAGATGGAGTCATTCAATGAAAGGCCACTGCTTTGAATTAAAATGCATGAACAGCTGTTGCTATTATGCATGGTTCTTTGGGTTTGCTGGTGCACGGCGCATCTTCAGCAAAGCCTACAGCCTTGTACAATATGTTAACATTTGCAAAGTAGCACACTAGGCATGTCAAAATCACAGAGAGCTATGGAATTAAAAGGTCATCATACTTTTGTATTTCTTGATCATTAACCTTATTTTACATGTGAAAACAGAGGATGCGGATGTTTGAATTCCTGTTCAAGTAAAGCAGATAAAGGACTCTGAAAATATGATACAGGACTAAAGGACTGGGAACGTCATGGTTTTTATGAAGAATTTGGATCCCAGGCATTGCAGTGAAATATTTATTGCTGGTAAACCAGGAGCAATAAACATTTGGGCAACAGTAAAACTAGACACTTCAAATCAATGCTATTCGCTTTTGATGTGTTACTGAAATGAAGTCTAGAGTAGCCTACAGCGTTAATACCCAATCTTTTACACTAGTTACTCCTCTCACTCCTGTCTACAAACAACTAGCTCCTTTATAATAAATAGGTGTACTGTAGTAAATTACTTATATTTTATGACTGACCAGATCAAGCAAATATATATGCCTAATCAGCAACTATTTTGATAATCAACTCATCGTTTTGAGTATTTTCTTAAGAGAACAAAGTCAAAAGTCTCTGATTCCAGCTTCTTAAAAGCGAATATTTTCTGATGTCTTTACTTGTCTATGTCAGTAAACTAAATATATTTTGGTTGTGGACAAAAGACATTAGCCATGTCATCTTCGGCCTTGGGAACAGTGGTTGATGTTTTTTCACCATTTTCTGGCATGTTATAGACCAAACTAACTAATCAGAGACACAAATACATTATACTATAATCCAATAATTTCAGTCCCACTGTGCAACTTTCATGTACTGATGGCTAAAAGGCTACACTAAATAAGACATGCAATCTGTTCACTAATGGCAATCTAACATTAGAATATGCAAGATATACTTCAAGCTGTGGAATAGTGTGTTCCACTGCATGCTTTTTCATATTTATATAGTTGTTCCATTTAGCCCTAGCCTTTAATACATTTTATTTGCATAGCCAGTGGGGAAAGACGCTGGATTTGACGATGCGCAAAACTTAAATTAATGTAAGTCTTCATAAACATCACTGTGGTGTCTGCATGAAAAAAGGGAGAAGCTTACAGAATTAAAGTTAAGCCTCAAAATCAATACAATCATAGGTAAGTGTTTTTCTTTTCTTTCAAAAGGAGATTACCAGAGTTCTCCAGATGATCATCCATTTTCCATTATGGTGAAACTGTAAACAAGATGATTAAAATGAGTGAAAATTGAATAAAATCAGTGAAAGCTGCTGGTGGGTGCAAAATGATTATCTGTCTGTTATGATCCTCAAGTAAAGGTATTTTAGAAGTAAGTGGATATTGTGATCTCCACTGATTCATATGTTGACTTTAGAGGTATGAAAGTTTAAAATGTATTAAAGTTTAAATTTGAAAATGTATTAAGTTTGCAAGTGTTACTCAACAGTTTTACTGATTGCTTTTGCATCAAAAACAAATACATAATTATGGAGATTCCCTTAACTGTAACCCATAATTAAGGGTAATCAAAGCACTTGTCAAAAAAAGCCCCAATGTGCCTCGTTGCTATGAAATCATTACCTTTCTCTAACTCAAAGTAAGCAAACAAAGAGAAACAGGCCACTGGAGCCAGAGCTTGTGATAGCCAGCGTGGAATCCTCTCCAGTGATTTATCTGACGGGACCCTGACAACTTTCGTGCAGAATCCCAAAGTGTGCTATCTACTAATTGAGCCTGTGTCAGCGCAGGGGAGATTAAGCGTCTGCAGCTGCCCACTGAAACTTCTTCCCCAGGCCCAGCTGTGAGACACAAATCAAAGGCCCCAGCAATGAGACGAGCCGGCACAACACAGAGCCCACCTCCATGCAAACACAAAGCTCAGCACTAATGTCCTGACATGATCACTTGTTTGGTTAATATCTCCAGTATAATGCCTGATCGTGACTGTTAACGAAATCTGATCAATTTTGATACTTAACTGGTGATTCAGATCAATTCTCGTGTGCAGGGGGAAAGCATTTGCTTTGCTTTGAAGTACTACATCTCTGTTCCCCAGTATGGCTCCAACAATGCATCAATGCTTGGCACGCTATTCATAAGACTGGACTTATAAACATCCCCATGATTTGCCTCTTGACTCCCTGTCCTTCATAAATGATCTTACTGTGCTTCTCTCCAGGCTCCATTGCAGTAAAAAGCCTGTAGTAGACCTTTGGGCTCGCTCTCAGCTCCCCACATCCGGAGTTAAAGGCCTGCCGTCCCCCCACTGTCTCTACTTGTAAAAGCCCTGTGTGGTCTCAGTGCTTAACTAGTGGCCATGGCCTGGCTACACCATGTGAGGCTCCTTGCTGCAGAGCCAAGGATTAACAGAAATGGGTCTTTTATAATTATACCGTCATAATTCCAGGCCTTTCCTGCTGGTCCTTTTAATTAAGTAGATAATTTTTCTCTGGGGAAGACCAGCTTTAACATACTTACCGGCTATTTCAAAAGCGCAGTTTTCCCAGAACTGTGGCAAAGATCTTCTTAATCAAAACTATTATTTTGTTATGAATTAACACATAAAACAACATGTGTGGCCATTCCACCTCTGCATGTCATAGGAACAAACACCCATTGCTGGGGGTATGTTAATGTGACCGTTGAAGCGTTTTCTCCGTCTTCCCCCCAACCTCAATGATGACTGTAAAAGCCGCCCTATCTCCGAAGGATGGAGGTAAATCTTGGAGGGTAATAGGGTCTTCTGTCACTCATGCCTGCGTGAGTGACAGTGACAAGTCTAATAACGAGGAAGATGCCTGGTCACCCTTCCATTCAACTATTTCACTGAAAGGACCTATCTCTGCTATCCGGTGGGCAGTCACGCACTCATGCAGCACCCACCTTGCTCTGGGGAGGTTTTATAATTCAAATGGAACGCTATAATGGCCTCTATAGTGACAGCATTGAGATAACTGCTTGTTCACAGCTTGGCTTACTGCCCATTAGTTTGAAACCCCCCACCCCAGAATTGCAACTTAAAAGATCTTTTACCATGTACACCAGCATTTAGCATGATGAGTCAACACACAGTAATCTCTGACTTTCTACATAGCCTGAGCACAAATACTTTCTTACTCTCAATCTAAAGACAGTTAGACTTACAAAATACATAACATTTCAGTGTCAAAACTATGGTTTGGGGATTACAGAAGAGTTATTGCTGCATTAAAACATTACACACTTTACTGAAGAAATACCATCATACACCACCTTCTCTATCACAAACTGGCAGAGCTAGATATCAGTTATTGAGGCTATGACGGAAGCCACTGACCTTCCAGAGATGATATGTGGACGTACAATACAGTGCACTGTCAACTCTGAGAATATTAGTTATCAATTCTGACTTTAAATCTCTCAGGTCAGCATATATGTCACCTAAGCGGTGGAGCAGCAGTGATAGATGGTAAAAGAATAGCGGGCTACATTCTTTGTTTTGGAGCTAATCTGATGATTTCCTTAACGCCTCTTAAGCAGGTTATGATCCATTTTTCATGTCTTATACTAAGACGGGATATATTAAATCCATTTATGGCATAATTGCTGATGCCATTAAAGAAGAGATTAAGATATTATTAAAATCTGATTATTTTGCATATCAAGGCTGACTGTACATCAAAAAATAAGACACACAGAAGGGATGGAAAAAGGGAAACTGATGAGTCTATATATACACACACACATAGGTTTTGTTGCATTGCATATTTTTTCTTTTATAATCCATATGTTCGGTTGAAAAGTTGCCAAAGTCACATGGTTGTTGGTCACAAGATCTCTGATCAGTGTGATTGAATCCAACCAAAAGTCAGAAAATTAAATTTACTCAGTGTACTGTATGTCTGGGGGACATAAAAGATGGTTTGGCACCATTTTGATTTGGCATTGAAATACAATCTGTGTCCAAATGCACTGGTTGGCCGTTGATCAACTCATGATCATCTCTGTGCATTACCAGATGATATTTTGCATTTGCTGCTGTAGCAATGTGATCTGATGCCCAAATTGGGCTTGGTCATGTTTAAGTAAAACTCGGGCAAATGAGGACATTATGAGGAAGCAACTTTGAGAGATAAGGTGTACAATAGGACATGAATGGACTGATCGTACGAAACATACGCACAATAACGAAAAGATCTAGTGGGGGAAATAGTGCTGGATATCATCTGTATACAACAGCTGAGTGGATGGCAAACTCGTGGTTGCCTCTTGCATGATATTTTCTGCACAAAGACATACACACTCAGCAAGACTGAACTTACACCCTGCAGGGATCCTAGTGCAATGTAAACCAGGCAACTTCTGGAAATGAGCAGAATTAGGGACAGCACCTTGCATTACCATTAATATTTCCTTTCACATATACATATATATACACACACGTATATATATGTGTATATATATATGTATATGTGTGTATAAAATTATAGGCAATTAGCAAGACACCCCCAATAAAGGAGTGGTTCTGCAGGTGGTGACCACAGACCACTTCTCGGTTCCTATGCTTCCTGGCTGATGTTTTGGTCACTTTTGAATGCTGGCGGTGCTTTTCATAGATAGATAGATAGATAGATAGATATACACACATACATTTTTGTCCAGCGAAAGCCCCGAAACCTGAAGGATCTGGAGAAGGTCTGTATGGAGGAGAGGGCCACAATCCCTGCTGCAGTGTGTGCAAACCTGGTCAAGAACTACAGGAAACGTATGAGCTCTGATGTATCAAATACTTGTCAAATAAATGCTAATTAATTATTTAAAAATCACACAATGTGATTTTCTGGATTTTTGTTTTAGATTCCTTCTCTCACAGTTGAAGTGTACTTATGATAAAAATTACAGACCTCTACATGCTTTGTAAGTAGAAAAACCTGCAAAATCAGCAGTGTATCAAATACTTGTTCTCCCCACTGTGTGTGTGTGTGTGTGTGTGTGTGTGTGTGTGTGTATAACCTGTATATGCACACACAGGTTATATTTTATCACCAAAATCAAGCTAGTGTCCAATCTCTAATGTACTTTACAAACAATATGTAATACTGAACAAAGAGGTGAAATTGATACTAATCTCTATTTGCAACTCTAAGCATTATGTTTGAAATCGACAATAGTAATGTTGTATGCTGTAGTATGTATGAACTCTCGGATTCTTAACACAGTTTCACTGCTTTAAAATCCATGCACAGTACTCTGTAGCATAGAGCACTGCTCTTCTTAATACAAAGGCAACAAGCCATTCCAGTGTACAATCTTGGCATTTAGCATTACAACAGGGGATTTAGTCAATAGAGAAAGGGACAAAGAGCAGGCCAGCACAGAGACGTGGTTCAGCTGTGGTAAACACCAATCAGGCTGGAAGTGCCAGTGCAGCTCACAGACAGACAGAGACAAGAGGTTTGACTCTTTTGTCTTTCTCTCTAGGGATGCTAATTTGAGTAGAAATTCTCTCACAAATAGTGTTGTATTCAGGAAAAAATTGCAAATTGTGACTGAACACCTTTGGGGTTTATTAAACTGTTGTTCAGACATAATAAGCACTTGGGAGACAACACCTTGAGCTGAAAGGTCATTTACTATTGACATTATGGGTCTCGTAATCTTACAGTGGCCCCGATGAAGGAAAGTAAGACTGTAATTTAGCTGGGCTCAAGTGATCGTGTTTCTTATCCATTTAATACTTTTTAGGCAGCTGAAAATAGGTGTAGAATGCAGCTGAGGGGGGTGTTAATACAAATTAGGCAGCATGGAGGCGATTTCCCTGCTTTTGAAGGGAATGGCAGTATATAATTTGATTGTTCATAATTGATGCCAGGCACTATGACACCAACTGATATTTTATTCCTACTTATCCAACTTCTCCTTTAACAGTACTACAGGTGCAACCAGGCTACACAAACACCTCTGATCACAAAATCTGTTGGTCACATCCAAATGAACTTGCACTACTTAAAACTAAAGTTATTTGTCACATGGACACATCTTTGACGTCTCACAATAGGCCATATATGAAGTAAAAATGCGAACAAAACCCTGAGCAGAGAAATCATGGTAATAAATAAATAAATACAGGCACAGATTTAGATAAACTTTGGACATTAAGGTAGAACTGCTTGCACTTTTCTACACATTAAGGGCTGTCTCACTCAACTCACCATGGCACAGACTCCAGAGATGTAAAGTCATGCCTGTAAAGTTAATTAGCCAGAGTGAATGAGAGACCAACAAAAGCCCTTTGCAGTAGTAGTGTTAAGCTTCTCTGCTGTTATGTTAGGACTTGCCTTCTGGTGATCACAACCCATTCAAGCCAATGAGCATACATCATACAAGACAGTTCGGCCAGCTTTAGTTGGTAAAATTACATAGGAAACAAACCTACATAAAAAGCAAGAAAAACTACAGTAATCGCGAACCAGTAAAACAGTAATGAAACTCAAAGCACAAACTGTCCTTTAAGCTTGAAGTTTTATATTGAAAATCATATTAAAAATTTAAATATGCACAAATAGAGTTTCAACATATCTAAAATAATCCACTGCAGCTGTTGGTAAGATTTATCAAAACATCTGTTATGTTGTTTTCAAGCTTATCCAATCTGTACACACATTCACAAATTAGGTTACTTATCACTGCCTGATATATGAGCACATTTATGCTACTGAAAATATGATACTACAATAAAATCTTGGCACACAAAATGACACCCACAAAGGATCACTACAAGCGACTGTCTTTCCATAGCACATAAAAAATTACGTTCCCAAATTTGTTTGCGATAAACAGCATTTAACCACAGGGAGGAGTCATCTACAGTATGCCCAGACAGAATAAGAAAGGACATAATATCTCACACTGTCTACCCCTTTCCTGATATGAAAAGAGTAAGGCAAAAAAACTACTCATTATATAAACATGTTTATATTGATTGTGTTGATCGAGAGCCTTAGAGATATCCAAGAAAAGCAACAGGTTCATGTTCAAAAAAATCTCCATCATTGGCTTTTTTATTTTAGTGCTAAGACCATCAGATATGTCTGAGGCATTTGAAATCTTCTTTATATTTTCCTGTCAGGAAAAGTATATATGTTTTTTTTTTAATAACACATGAATATAACACTGTCAGATGACCGCATGTTTTACCACTTTGATCAAAAATGCAAATAAAACATTTCAAGTGTTAACATCTTTTTTTTTTTTTGGTTTGTTTTGTCTAACATTTCTTTAGTATTTCAACCACTTTTTCTTTCTCACAATACAACAAATAGGGCCCTGGCATTACTTATTATCAGAAAAATATACTAATAATATACCTATTGGAGATCTATATACCAATACATCCTAAAAAACACTAAAGTTTGTCGCCAGCTGTATTTTACGGTTGTAAAACTTGGGCAGATGTGGTTTCTTCTTCTTACTTACAGAACTGTGTTAATATTTTAGTGCAGGTTCTCCTTAAGTATGCATGTCAAAAGTGTCATATAAATTGTGTAATTGCATTCCATTGAAGTGTAGTGTGAAACACTAACACAAGAATTATATTACATTGTCCACTGCACCACAGTAGTTCCATATCGGAAGACAGATAATACAATGTGAAGGCTGCTTAGTAACTGAAGCATACAATATACTGTGTAAATAGACAGATAAATGGCCGGTATTGAAACCCCAAACCAAAGGACCACATTTTTATTTTACTGTACATTGACTACAGTTAAAGAAAAAGAACAAACTATAGATACTGTAGATCCAATCATGCATTATCTAGGGATACATCTCTACCTGCTCTCTACACTCCTCCTCAGCTGGCCTCCTCCATCCCTATGACCCATCTCAGTGCAATGAGTGCATCAATTTTTCAGCTTTGAAACCCCCTACTCTGGAAGGCCTACTCCACATAAACCAAACCTATAAAAGCTCTACTTATAATACATCTATTCATCACAATCTATAAATACTATTTTGGTTTTCTTCTCCTACAGTCTGTAATCTGCAATGTACTGTCTTGTTTCTACAAGTGAGTGTCTTATGTTGACATTGTTACTGCATTTGATCGAAGTATGTAAGCTGATCTTTATCTTAATATTCTATTCAGAAAGGCTGAACAAGGTGTTGAATCATTTTAATTTGTTAATGTTTCTTAGGAGTATTAACAATAGAAGTAGCAGTAGCATATGAAAAGTTGTATTGCCGATGCTAATACCATCCTCCATTTAACTGTGAAGAAAACTAAGGGCAAGTTACAGCAAAATGGTTACTGTAGGGACAAAAAGCCAAACAAAAGAGAACAAATGTCATTAGCTGGTCAGTAGTCCGTTCATTTGAAGCTGCCTCAAATGTTTGTCTGGTTGCAAGGTGTACTGGCACTCCCATATTAATTAAAGGGTGAGCAACTTACTGGGCCTCTAGCCAGGGATTACGCTGGGTTTCAGACAGCGACAGCCTGGAAAGCTGGCCAGGTCCTCTCTAAGTCTATGCAATCTGCAATGCAAATCAATCAACAGTGTGTGGCCAGTGCAGCCGCACTGCAGACCTGCAGAGAATGTGAGCAGTCGGTGTTGAAATGATCTCTTTTTTCATGAGTAGCTATCCCTCTCTGTCAGGTGCCATGGCCATCTCATTGCTATCGCTCTAATTAGACGGGGATCCCTGGAGCAGTCAGTATGATGAAAGAAAGGAACACCAATACACCAGTTCATCTCAAATCACAGAAAAGGAGGACATTGTAAACATAACTTATTTTTAGTAAGATGTTTGCTAAAACAGATCAATCAGTACAATCAATGTTAAATATGACTGCATAGCTAGTATCACTGAAGGTAGTGTCTTTACCATACATTTAATTATTTAACAAACAAAATTTAACATTATAAATGCTCTGTATTTGTATAGCGCCTTTCTAGTCTTTTCGACCACTCAAAGCGCTTTTACACTACATCTGCATTCACTATTCACACACATTCATTCACTGAGCCTAATTGCTCAAACAGAAACTAACATTCCCAAACATTCACGTTCAGTATCTTGCCTAAGGATACTTCGACATGCAGCCGACCGCCGACCTCCCGATTAACGGGCAACCCGCTCTACCCCCTGAGCCACAGCCACTCCTAATTGAGCTTTAAGTTCTTTTGATTGAAAGTGTGCCTTTCGTGAACATCTCATTCATTGCGTGATGGAAGGTCGTGTGTGTCTGCCACTCAAATAATGTTCTCAGCACCACAACAAAGTTGCCACCTGCCACTGAACCCCATTGTAGAATTTTTATCTTGAGGAATGATGTGCATATCCTTCTCCATCTCGGCAGAGCAAAGGATGCGCCAGGGATCCTGGTTACAGGCTAAATGGTAATCACTCCTATTTCCATTCACATTGCATTCACTAAAACCAGGTATGAGGCAAGCGATTCATTTTTCTTTTTCTATCTCTTTTCATCTGTCTCTCAGATAATTTCTGCTGAAGCTTGGCAGAGGAGAAATGGAGGAATGGAGCAAAGCAGATGATCAAATCCAAGGGTGATTCTTGTGTCGTTTCACTAAGTAGTAGATTTATCCTGGTCTTGTTGCTATGGTTGCAGTGCAGCAAAGAAAAAAAAAGACGGGAAGCAAAGTGTAAAACCCTTCATTGATCACTTGGTTATACTTTCATCATATGTGGTGGTTAAGGTGAAATTTGTTATTGGACTGGTGGTCTTACAACAACCTTGATTAAAAGGTTCAATACAAGTGGTGACATCAAGGGTGAGTCTCCACTTGTGCTTATAAGGCTGAAATATGTTATTCCATGCAATAAAGCATACTCAAAATAAGACAACAAAAAAGGGGGAAAACATTTAGTAACCTATTTATTAAATAAATGTAATATTGGACTATATTTGTGACAGGACTGGAGGGCAGGCGTAATGAATGGGTTCTCTGAAGTCATTTGGAACAGATAAAAACTAGTTTAGTTTAATTAGATTTTCAAAACGGGTGGGGGTGTTGTCCCAGTTCTGAAACAGAACAGTCTTTGTGAAGTTGCATTTCAAGGCTTGGGTGCATAGGCTACTCTAAAATACATGATAACTGTGCATTTTAATAAGCTTGAGATGTGTAAGGCAAAACTAGGTGTACTAGTTTGCGCACGGCATTACAAAGAATATGACTTGTATACACAAGTCATATTCTTTGTAATGCCATGCTATAACCACTCTGCCTTGAACATTATAGAAGTAAAAAATCCCGTTTATTTAATCTTATTATTTTATAGTTAGCATGTAATAGCAAGTAAAACCTTTATTGCTCAGATTTTTGGTGAAATAATGGTTCACCTACTCTGCACACTATTTGTCATGACCTCATGATATAATAGAATTAATTTGACATAATTTTAATTAATTTGGGGGGTTGGTAGGAATGTATTAGGGTTCCAAATTCAGTTGTATGAAAAATCATTCAAAGAAATGCATGAATCAGTCAGTATTTTTGCATTGTTGTTTTGTTCAAAATGATTGAGCTAAGTGCTAACAAAAAATACAGACTATGCTTCCTGTTTGCTTTTTAAGTCTCAAAAGGTGCTCCAGTGAACAGTACAATAACAGGCTGTCCATCCCCATGGCCTGTAAATGGAGTGGATGCTTGAAAATCACTCCAAAGTGATGCCAGACAACCCCTCACCTCCACTGAAGAAAGTATCACAGCCAGGATATGGGATCTAATAGTAGGCTAAAGGCACACAGAAAGATGAGTGTGTCCTCATATTTTGCAGTCAGTGACGCCCACCTGATTTAGAGCTCACTTTTCAAGTACCCATGTTACAAGCCTTAACATTAGAGCTGACAACAGAACGGCTGTTTGTCAAGATGAGAAAACAACCATGTGATTGTGTGGCGCTCAGTGGATACTTATTTGAATGACATGCCAATCAATGAGCACAATTAATGTTCGAATGAACACCAGCGACTGATTCAGCTGCTGATGCTTTAATTGGATAGAACTAAAGAGGGAGAGAGGATGACCCTTTCAATGACCCTTATCAATGGAGCCGTGCCTGGAGCACAACCTTATGAATGACCCTGGTGTCAGAGGTTGATCAGAACAACCCTGCTTGACCCCTGTACACATCATGCCATGCGGCCATTTAGCATCATTTCAAATCATGTGTCAAAAGGCCGCTAGCATCTGGTAAGCCTTTTTTCAATAACATTAAAATGAAAGAAAACATTTCCAGGAAAAGTAGATTGGTGGTTCCCCCATACACAAGGGTATTCTGCAAAAAACCTAGGCCTGGTAGCCTAAAACTTGCACAATCGGGAGAGGGAGTGTGCTAACTAAAAATGTTTCTGGTGCATGCACACATGAATCCTCATTCAAATAAAGTCAGCTGCTTAATGACGATTATGCAAGTTAAAATGTGCAAATGTAGTATCACAGTACTCTACAGTGTGAATGAAATCACCCAGCAACATTTTAATCTAATACTGGATTTTATTTCATTATTGTTTAAGCACTTAAACAATGCAGTTTGGACAGCATTTAACTACCTCTATTATTATTTAATGAGGGCAAGTTACCTTACAAACTTGGTTTTCATCAAATTTCATCAATGGTGTTCTTACATGTACTGTAGCTCAATAACTAAAGAATGACAATAAAACACAGACATTTACAACTTCAGATCTTGCAGATCATGTGCAGTATAAATGTCTACCATCACAGCATTGCGAGGTACCAAAATGGCAACGCTTATCCTTTTTCAATTGATGGAGAAGATGATTTGACAGGTAGAAATCCCTAAGGTCTGCAGAGAGGAAGATGTTCCACTACAGTACTGCAAAGCAGTTATGCAACTAAAAGATAACAGTGAACAAGTCAACAACATCTTAGGTATCCTGTTCACAATGTTTATATTCAACAGATACGAGCTGTAAATGCAGTAGATAGCCTAACATAGAGAATGTGTTAACACTGAATATAATTTGTAAATATGGAGCAACCAGGAAATGAAATCAGAAGTAGTGTTAGCCTTAACTCTAAGAGATTGTTTCATTTGAATGCCTTTGCTAATGAATGAGAGAGAAAGTTAAGTCAGTAATCTCCTATGACCTAGCCAATTGCCTTTACAGGGAATAAGAGGTCTTTGGGTTTAAACAGCAAAAGAGAGAGTAATTACATGCACAAAGTCAGACTGGCCTCAAAAAGTTTCGGGTTGACTTAGCAGGTGCTAATGGGATGTTTGAGAGCTTAGGCTTTGTGGAGTGGAAGCAACCATCTCAGGCAGTGAGCTGACTGGAGCACGAAAAGACACCCAGCCACTCACTGATGCTGCGACTGACACGAGCTGACAGTCAGCTACAGACTGGCCACTCAGGCTACTGAACAAAACACTACTCTAGAAGTAAAATGGGAAACACATACCAGAAAGATTGCTAGTTTTACAGTTTTTAAACGACAGAGAGACAAGGCCTGTCTAGCATGTGTCATCCTCCTCTGACAGAGACAGAAGAAAGCTGCAGTTCTTTTGCGCTACAGTTGTAATTTCAGCATTGTTAATTACTATCCTGAGAACTGAAATCGATGCCAGCATGCTGGTACTGTCTGTTGATTTCTTACAGGATATGTCTATGGCACAAGTAATTCTCAGTGCCATTGTAGGATTTTGACAGGATAAGATGAAAAAGGGTTTGTAAATCACACTGCTGCGCATCCCTATGAAAGGAAATGAATCATTTCTGGCATCCAGGACGTCCACCCTGTTTCTGGCGTGCCTCTGTTGATATGTCCAGATACGGCATTCTTTGTAGTGTTTTGATTATTCAACCAGCCATGAGCTGCTGTGACTCATGTTGTCTCTCTGTGTGCTTGAAAACACATTTTTTAGTCATCTTGTGGTCAATCCACATCAATACTGTTCTGGACAAAACAGATACAGTGAAATATTTTTTCTTTTTTTTTAAACATATATTAATTGATTGATGACTTATTTTCCAGTATTGTCAACACGTTAACCCTTAACAACATACATATGCAACTACAATATCCTCTTGACACAGATCACTTGCAAAAGTCTAGTCTAAGAAAACAGGGGGGGAAAAAGGTTCTATAGCTACTCTAACAAGCTGTTGCAGTGGCCATTATGCATTGGATATGCCATGTGTTCCTCTAACAGAAGAAACCTGAGTGCTTAGATGAGGGAACAAATTGCCTGTATCAATATGCATAAAGCACAGGGAAAGGGAGAATGGCAATGTTAATTATTTACTGAGGAAAATGTTGCCATGTTGCTTTCACTGACAGGTCAGACTTCAAATGCTGAGACACTTAATGTTTGCTGCTGAAAAAACCATTAGCACCTAATCCCTGCCGCTCAATTAAAAACTCTAACAACATCCTTACAAAAAAAACTACGACAGGTAAAGCCAGATGCTGCTAATTTTCTGAAAACATGTACTCGTGCTGGCATGACTAGTGAGTTCATAAAAACTAGTGCTCATAGGAGCTTGAAGGCACTGGAAACTACCTTTCCTAGCATGGCTGGCAGCAGTCTCAAGGTTAGAGGAGCAGCATTGTGACTGGAAGGTTAATAAATCACATTCCCAGACTGGTTGGGAAAATATGGCGACATAAATGATGGTTGCCAAGTTACCTTTGAGCAAGGCATTTACCCCAACTGGATTTGTAAGGCTGTTCAGATGCTGGCAGCAGAAGAATTAAATGGTATTGGTTTGTTACATGTATGCTGTTGGGTAAATGCTTAATTAAATTTATGTGAGTTCATAAAGTATTTTTATTTAGCAAAGTGCCTAAAGTGGGAATCAAAAACCAAATTGTGGATATGAAGCTAGTTTTGTTGAAACACATTATCCATCCTTAACAGAAAAATACATGGATCAATAAAGCTTTAAGCCTGCAGTAACTGATTTTGTTGTGAATACAACATTGACATATAATCAGCTTTTGGTTAATATGGCAAACTTGTTAGCAAACAGTTGTACACATCCAGCAGTTACAGAGCAACATTATCATTCATTTGGAGTTGTGTGTTCTGGCCACCTGAAGAATGTGAGCTCAATATTCACTCTCTTTTAGCTCTTTTTTTGTCTCCACCAACTCCTGAGGGAAATATGGCTCTTTTGGTGCTAAATGCTCCACTATGTTGACCAGTTAGTCAACATCTGAGTCTGTCTGCAGAGGGGAGCTGTAGATTCAGGTGATAATTCTGTGGGTTCATCGCTACGTGCGAGCCCTTTCACATTGTCTTTACATGGTCATTTGATACACTGTAATTATTAAAATATAAATTATAGTTGCTTTTAAGTATAAAGACTACATGCATATTTGGTATCGATACCACCGATGCAGCTTTTACATTGATATAAAATTAGGGATTTTTTTACTAGCTAGTAAACATTGATTTATTAATTTACCAAATACTGTAGCCGCAATTCAAGTTTCAAGAATCAGATTACATTGCATTAGTCAGAGGCCGCACAAGGACACATTGGTGGATGTGTCACAGTGGGGAATTGAACCCTCTCACACCAAAGGCATGTGCAACCCCCCCCCCGCCCATGTTTTGTTTCACAAATAGAAAAACTTTTTTTCATGGTGACTCTTCTGTTCAGTGAAAAGCAACTAAGCTGACATGTAGCTTGAAATTGTTACCTCCAGAATCACAGGCAATGTCTCCTACATCAAACCACCATAGCCAACCTCCCTCCAGTTTCAACTATCTGACTATCTTGTGGCTGTTGTTAAAACTTTTGTGAAGGATTTAGAAAGACATGGTGCAATGGTTTTTGTATTGCTTCCTGCAAATTGCAGTGTGTTCAGGTTGAACTGCATAGTTTTTGTCTATTTCTTCTCACTTTGGTGTAACCCAGTGTGTGCACCCAAACTTGTTCCAATAAATAGCCTCCTTCGCCCTGAAGGAGTAGAGAAATCATTTATTTTATAGATTTCCTGCTTTACCATCAAGGATTACCCTCTTAACCTTAGCCTCTTGCTTCCTTATTGGCTTAGCTATTGATTGCCCTTCATTCACTTTTCTGCCTTCAAGGTGACCCATAACTAATAAACACTCCTGGAAAAGCGTGCCATGCAGCAACCGGAAAATACACCTCTGTTTGCTGCTGTCCAGATCTATGGCTGTTCATGTTTATGCTTATATTGAACATCCATCGGGCTGTGCAGATACCTTTCATTTACTCTGCAAAACAAAGGTTGATTGATTTATGAAAATTAATGCAGTCAACATAAGCAACAGGAAGTCCTCTGGTCCTTCAGAAAATGTAAACTATGTAACTATGTCAGATTTAAGTCCACATGTAAACAGCTAATTTTAGTGCAAAATGATTGAGGATAGCCTAGCTGGTTAAAGAGATCTTATGCTCCGTGTCCCTCCCTTTGCTTCCTAAGAGGGTCACACTGAGGAGTGTGATGAAGAGGGAACATCTGTGTCTAAAGTGTTCCTCTATTATCCACCCATTGTGAAGGATCAGCACCTGAGCAAACAAAGAGCTTCCATTATGCCACATTCACTAAAATCTCGACAGCACCTTTACACACTGAGAGTGTGAGACTGAGAGAAGGGAAAAGAGTGAAAGAAGAAAGGGAAATATTGTATGGGAGCTCCAAATGTTTCAGTCTAGTGTGCTTCTTCAAAACTAACAATGGCCATTAGTTAGGATGAAATCTTTGGTCACCATCATTCCAGCTAAAATGTATCCCTCCTAAATGGCTCTTAAAGCCGAGAGTAAGACATGGCTGTTTGTGTTGTTTTGTACAACTCCATAAATTCCCCCTTTTAAAATGAGCACTTGACCTGCTTCCACACATTGGAGTGTCCTTTCCAGGGTAATGGTATTTTGCATAATGCCATTACTAAGCTGAAAGCATGAAATCGCTCTACTTCAGTCCAGTTTTGTAAAGGCATAAAAAATGTGTGTGTATGTGTGTGTATATAAGAGCACGTGTGGGGGATGGGTGTGGGGTGAGCATGTAAGATGGCCTAGCAAAAACCAATTCAACAATTTTATCTCCTCTGACTACACAGATTAGTTAATGAGAAGGGGAGGAGAACTCCACAGTATTTGGGAATTACCCTCTAAAATATATTAGACGTTGTTAGACAAGTTGCTCATGAGCCAATGTTTATCGCTAACAGTTGATAGCTAGACGGGGCTAACAATATTAACCAGGGTAGTTGGCCATATCAGGCTCTGGTTGAACACTAAACTCTGGCTGTCAGTGAAAAGAGTGATACCAGAGTGTCCTATCTTTCTCTAAACACACCACAGGGAACCTGGCAGAAGATCCTGACCTCACCCTCTTCTGGCCCTCTGTACCCTAACTGACATCTCTCGGGCCAGCTGCAACATTGATCTTCCAGGCTAAAATTTCAAGGGCTGAAAAACAATCTCCCTGTTGGCAAATTGATGGCATAGCACCCCCAGCTCTGGGGTCGTTAGTTCATCTGGGGGATGCGTGGACGGGTGGTAAAGGGCAGGATTGCCTGATAGGCAGAGGAGACAGAGATGTTTCTAGCTGGCCTTCACTAGAGAGATCCGACGGCTCACCTCCAGGTGAAGAGGTCATCATCACTCTCACGCCCTCTAACTCCCCCTTGCGTTGTACACTCTATATACAGTAACATAGGACAAATGGGATCGCCCTAACTTACTGTACATGTCAGTTTGCTATGCTAATACACAGCATAGCGTTCAGATAATATATTAGACTAAGAGCCCTAAACCGCTGTGTTTCTCGAGATTTATAACTGCGTCCATAAGACTCTGATGACCACAAGGTGAGAAAGGGGGAAATGGACATAACATCAACATCACCTCAAAGCCACGTCACATACTGGATGGAAATTCCCATTTGGGTTTTAGGATAGCTTTTCAACGACACTAAACTTTAAATAATTCTTTTCAGATGCATTATTTATGTAGACATTTCATCAAGGCTAAAAACCAGAGGATTTCATATGGCAGCTACAGGTCTGAGATTCAGGGAGATGCTGGATTGTTATTTGTACTCTTGTAATCCCCAGGCACATTTACAATTCAGAATAATGTGCTAACTCCTTGTTACAATCAAATTATGGAGGGCTATTTGACAGTGATTTACTGCACCAATACATGAGAATGCGTTCCGTTTGCTGTGATTGGGGAAACAATGCTGGTGCGTAGTGAGGGGCTGCACATTTCACATTTCCTTTGCATTATCAAAACATCCCCAGTAACTACTGAGGGAAACTAACTATTGTAAATTATGTAACTGGTTAAAAGTATAGTTCAAAGGTCAGATTTTTTTTGCTATCAGAAGGTATGGGTTACTAACCATTACCCATTATTGATAGAACACAGAGGGGCAGTCCTGTGTTAAGTAATCTCCAAATGAACAAAAGAGGAGCACCCAATGACAACTGACAAAAACATTTGAGCCTCAAAATCCACCTATGTGTCCCTGAGCAAGACACTTAACCCCTTGTTTCTTCAGAGGTGTGCAAGCTCTGACATATATAGCAATTGTTAGTCGCTTTGGATAAAAGTGTCAGCTAAATTAATAAATGTAATGTAATATGTTTGAGCGGGGAATCAGGGGTTAAAACTTTGTGTTTGTTGCCTCTGGCTTGACTGGATGCTCAGTCAAACAGTATTTGTGGGTGGGAAGCCAACAAGGGATCATGTCCTTGGCATTGCACTGCATCTTTCACTGGTTGGTCAGGGCTCCTGTGCAGAGTGCGATTGGATCTTGAGAGGATAGCGTGAACCTGTGCACACAATATGCCCTCCTGGTGACATTAAAGCAGCTGGCAGCTCCATGTGTACCAGAGGAAACGTGGTGGTCTACATACTGCACAGGCCAGCAGTGTATACTGAATTTAGAAGTTGGGAGGTAAAATTCAGGGGGAAGGGGAGTACAAAACAAAACAAAAAACACCTCTTTGTGTATATCTGTGTCTGTTGAGACTTCCGTGGCTGTTTTTTTTACTTGTTCCTGAGTGCTTCTGCTTATTTCTGTCTGAAAAACCCCTAGCTGTAAGATTACCAACCTCAGCACGACCTGCATGAGCTCATGTTCACACAATAATATATCTACTAGTCAGCTAGCCACCACCTTATATCTTATTTCAAAGATAGAAACAATTCCTTTAGCTTAAGAAGTGAATGCCCTAAAGAAAAATGTAGCACAGCACGCAGGTGAACTGATATATGCCGATCTTTCCCATTGTTTTATTCAAATAATGTAAGAGTAGGCTAGACTAGTACTTGAGTGACTGAAGAGCACTAAAATCTCATTTGTGGTGTCCATCAGTAGAACTGAAGTGCACAGAACTGAAGCCCTGCCAGCTGCAGTGGTGCTGAGCTGTGGGTGAACCTTGGGTTAACACATATGTATAGGGGACTTTCTGTGTTGGGGGGATGTACTACGGAAAACAAAAATCCATTATTCAAAAAATGTGTTTTATAACTCTCACTTATCTTACATAGTGTTGTGATTTTTAAAGCCTCTCACTGACCACAACCAAGCAAAGAAAATAAACAGATCATCAGGTGACCATTCTAATCACAGTGTGGAGAATCAGTAATGCAAAAAATAGGCAAGGAGATTCATTATTTTGGGCCACTGAGAGTACTCTTATTTTAGATAATCCTTCAACCTTTTTCACAGGTAACCTTCTCTAATGCTTTTTCACCGTCTCCTTTCATTCTATTTCTCTTTTCTCCCTGAAAGACAGATCTATGGAGCGAGAGGGTTCTTGTCTGAAGCTGTCTTATCTCCTGTCTGAAGCCTGCAGAAAGGAATTCCTTGCCATTTGTTGAATACAAGTGTGATGGTGTACGTTAGTGGCTCATCTGTGACTGCACTTCCTTACCTGGCACTCATGTGATTAGATTCCATATCCCAGCCTGCAGCAGATAAACTCTATCTCCATTGGCCAGGCCCCTCAACATCAATCTGCCTTGCTGATAGCCTGCGTTGCAGCAGCAGTCTCATAAAACATTCCTACCACCCTGCTTATGCATAATAATAAAAACATTGACGTTCTATGCAGCAGATATTTTTTTAGATAAAAAAAAACAACATTTTATGATTATATGATCTGTGTTTCCCATGGAGTACAATCAAGTTCTCTTAAAGGGTGCTGTGCTATCCGAACACTAGCACGTAGGGGTTCATTGCCTGCCTCCAGCTATAAGCCAGGCACGGCGAGATGCTGGACTCTCTGCATGGAGCACATCCACCATGTGGTTGGACGGAGGTATGATGGAGAAGGAAGTGAGAGGAAGGAATAGAGCAGGACAGAGCATGTCTGTTTATTTATTGTTCTCCTCCGCTTTAACGGCTCGTGACCGGCTAGCTTTATTAAACTGGGCTTTGAGCGCACACATGGCAGCACTAAAACTTCCTGATGGCTGAAAGGGGATCAATTCGAGCTGCTGGCTGCAAGAATTACTGCGAAGTAATGGTACTATCACACAGGTAGGCCTCGTCTGCGTTAGGGGTTAAATGGACCATTTAAATTCTTTAATCAACTTCAGTATTAGCTGCATGAGGGAAGTGCTGCTTCTAACAGATATATGCAGGTGCAGACATTTCCATGAATATCAAATAAGGAGTTAACACAAAGCCCTCGCCAAAATGATTAGTGATGAAGTAAAAGACAAAACAGATTCAGGTCAGTATTAAACTTCTGATGAAGCACGTTGAAGAGTATTTGTTGGCACAATAATAGTAAAACCTAGAACATGAACATCTTTAAGTAATGCTTCTCCAAACAGGTAAGAGTTTGCATTTAAATAATGCATATTTTCTAACAATGGAGTTTCACTGCATAACATCTGGACTGTTCCATAAACATTACTTACTCATATTTGCAGTGACATTAATTGGCCCATCGCTGTCTAAAATTTGTTATTTTACTTGACAAGGGTAAAAAAAAAAAATCACATTCTGTAGATAGCACTCACACTGCACATGGGGATACAATCTATACAAAAGACATGCAATAAATAATAAGTTTGTGAAACATATAATATCAAAGGGCTTAGTGGAATTGGATTTTACTGTAAGTTTTGTCCACCCTCATTTGCATACGTTGAGGGAGAGAATATTAGTATAGATTATTACAATATAACGTAATGCAATACCCCACCAACACAAGCTACAACCTCAAAAATTACCACAAGGATGAATCAACATTTTTGTGACAGTTTAATAACAACTGGACAAACAAAACTGGATCATATTTACAAATTGGTATTCACTGCAGGGCTGTTACCTGTTATCCTCTGTAACAACTTTATTTTAGTCTCCCTATCAGCAACCACTTTTGCAAATTACTGATTGCTGCTAAATTATTATTGCCAAACAAGATACAATAAGGGTACCTACAACAAAGCTACATTCCATCACCACAGCACTTTCCAAATGTTTTACATAGAAATGTGAACACTTAAGCGTTTCTTTCCAAATAAGCAGGTTTCTCCAACAACAATCTATTCATTGTATATCTAAGTTACTCCCTAAAACCCAAAGCTGAAAAACAGCAGGGAAAAATGTCTGTCAGTTACTTTGACAATTATTTTTTACATACACTGTAGCAATCTGATTACCATTGAAATCAGATTGCTACAGTGTATGTAAATGCTCTGACTATGTGTTGTGTACACTTCCCTCCCCCATTCACCTCATTTTCCCCACAGACCCCCGTGTTTCACGGCTTGAAGGTTACAGAGAAAAGCTTGTGTTTGCCGAGGAGGCCAGATTAGTGCTCATCAGTCGTGGCGTTTGAGATCCCCGCACTGACCTTAAGGGCAAAAAGCCAAGCCACTTTCACACTGCAGTACACGGGGATCCGAATGAGCCTACAGTGGCCTATTGTCACCACTCACCCAAAAGAAAAGACAGCAAATTGCCATGTCAGGAACTTTGGCCCCAATGCCAATATAATACACAGCCTTTGTCCCTCATCTAGCCTGTTAATATAAAAAGGAGTCACAAAGGGAAACACGGTGCAGCTCAATTCTCGCTACAAAATAACAACACTGTGACTTGATGTAGGAGTTTGTGTGGGTGTTTGCTTCAGAACATTTAATTTGCAGCAGTTTGAATTGCAATAAAGATTTACATTTGATATTCTAACTGGAGCGGGTTAAAGGAGGGAGGCACACGTGTGATAAGCAAGAATATAAACATATGGTTATCGACTGTGGTTTTGAACAGCCCATGCAAATTATATTAAATAGCTTAATTGAAAAAGTTGAATAGATGTCTAAAAAAAGAGAGCCAACAATTCTGCTTTGCCATGACACTCTTGGATATATGCTGAGATAAACAGCTATGCTGAATACAGAATTTGATCCTTTAAGAAGCAAAATCACTGTAAACCAAAAAGCCAGTGACTCAGTTTGCAGATAGTTGTTACAACTTCTGTTTCAACATTCTTTTCATTATCTCCTATAATTTTCCTACTTGTACTCTTAAGCTTTCCACCTCTACGCCTACAGACCCAAACTGTAATCGACTTCGATCGATCACTTGTTTCTTGCATTACTGGAGGTAGCAGGTGGAGGTCAACAATTTAAATGCCTACTTATATCGTTAGGGTGGATTTCTTATTCTGCTCAGTAGCCAATCATGCAATAGTAATTAGGCATTTCTCGCTCCATGACGGTGACTGACACTAAGATTTACAAGCTTTTGGAGCACAGCTGACTTGAGGTGAGAAATCTGCCATTAGTGCTCAGATGATGAACTAGGTTCTGTATGGTTCGTTTGCACTGAAAATGTGGCCCTCCTTAGAGCAGACTACACTACACTTCACAATACTTAAAATAGATGTTTACGTACTGGCGTACTGCAGAAAAAAACTGTTACTGAACTCATAGTCAAGTACTTAGAGCACCCCTGGTAATCAATAAAAATTCACAGGCTAATCCTGTCTAACACCTACGCCTCTGTGTGCTCTGAGAGTAAAATAAACCTGCAAAGGGGAAAGAGTGTTGAGTTAGAATTAATGCAATATTAGTATGCACTTTGTTTTTCCATCAGGTCTATTGGCATACTCACAAAAAGCCTCTGCATGTTTCTAATCAGCATGGTAGCCATCTTAAATGGCAGCAATAAAAGCACACAGATCTTGCAGGAATGTAAAAAGCTCCAGTAAAATAAAACGCATGATTTAATGACCATCTGTTGGGTGCCGGCGCAGACCTTGCTGTGACATGTTTTGTGAATGATCAAAGGCAGCGTCTGCATTGAGAACGATTCACCTCAGGAGGCACACCGGGGAATTAACAAGCCACCCAGCAAAGATCCATTTTCCATGCAGTTTGGCCCTTTTGATTCCTTAACAGGTCAGCCTCAGCCTCACATGGAGGAAGAGAGGGAGTAAAACAATGTAATATACACAACAGTCCAGGTCTACAATATGTGAAGCTCCTAGCAAAACAGCAACACACTTAAAAGTTCGAAAAGCCATTTGTGGAATAGCCCAGTGGAACGATTCAAAAGAGTTGTGTATTATTAGAATTGTTTCTTTTCCTTTCAGACTAGCCCTGCAATCGGCTGCTTATGTTTAGGGCCTTCCCGAGTTCCTCCAAGAGTCCATTTAGGTGTTGGGGATGAATGCCAAATGACCAATCAGCACTTAAAAGAAGCATACACACACGGAGAGGCATGCTGATGTCCTCAGACAGACATTCCAAAACACCCGGCTCTTATCTCATCAAGGCTCAGTAAATAAAACATTTAACAGCTGTGCTAGAGTCAGCTTTGCAGAGACAGTGTCGGCATCCTGCCTGGGCCAGGAATAACACATAGAGCACATGGAAACAGAGACACCCAAAGATAAGTCAGACACAAATTTATATTAATACACATTAATACAGAACAACCATTCCACTGGCGTAGCTTGCACTTCAAAAATTTACCATAAGGCATGACAAATCTCAGGTGGGCTCCTGACAAGGAGCACACCCACACAAGTGTTTTCAAATACTACAGCACGGGAATGATTAACGTACACATCCTTGGGCCGACATCGTCATTACTGCTTTGTTTTGCTCTCTTTACCTTCTGTCCTTCTGCCTTGTCTTTTATCTCTGCTTAATTATTCTTCCTTTTTCACTGCCTGCCTGTCTGTCAGTAAGACTGTGTGCAGTATTTAACATGCTGAGGGGACACATGTCCACCCCAAGCGCCACGGAACAAATTCGCTACTTTGTTTGCGTTCACAGCTCATTTGGCCCAATCCATGTTTTGGCATTCTGTTATTGTCATGCTTGGTGAGGTTTTCTCCGCTGCCCACCAAGGGGGAGAAACACGTTCCAGAGGCTGTCAGCTGAGGCTCACATTCACACTCGATCCTGCAGTATTTCCTTCAGGCTTTCTTTTTATGTAGTGTAAAGAACACAACATCTGAAAACAGCTACTGTTGAAAGGCATGCACGCCTAATCTTTGGGGCACTGGCAGCAAATTTTGAAGAAGCTAATATAAAACAATTGACAAGGGAGGAAGTGAAGTTGTTGGAGAAATGGCATCAAGGTCAACTGTTTGCTCTGCTTTACCCCTAACCCACACACATCTTGACCTTTGGGGGGTGGGGGTCGAACACACACAATTTAGATACAATCAGAGATCAGCTGTGTGTGCTGTGTTGTCAGACCTCCACCACCAACACAGTCACATGTCCCATGTATACAGTTTATCAATTTTATTTGAGCCAACAACCCCCCTCTGATGACTAAAGAGCCTTGAGAAAGTGTCAGTGTGGTGTTGATCGGCCGTGGACATTGAGGGGATGGGACAGGGTCTTGTTTGCAATTTCACACGTGGAGCTGGCTGGTGGTGGGAATGTCCCAGCTGGTCTCAAAGGTCTAATCTCCCCAAGCTAGCAGCAGTCCATCCACCCGCCGACTGTAAACACAATAGCTCCCTATGGTACTGAGCTGATTGCTGTTTCATCAGGGCCAGGAGTAGAGTCAGTGAAGAAAAGCACTGTCTCTCACTGTTTGATGAACTTGTTTATTTTTCCTGCACATGGGAGGCCCAGAGCAAACTGATTGGCAAGCAGTGTGTTTATCAGAAGCTTTAGAAATCATTCCCGATGATACTGGGCAGTCAATGTTACGCCAAAGCCACAGCGGAAAGCTTAATTAGAGCTTTCTGAAAATAATGTCTTGATACCACCCCCTATAATGCCCATTATTACTGCTAAGTATGCTCCTCCATCAATTATGGCATGTGCTAATGCGAGTCTCACAGTAGAGAGCCAACATGTTTCAGTGGGCTCAAATAGCTTTGCTGCACTCTCCCACTCAGAAATAAATCTTCTTCCCAGCAGACACTCCTGCACATGCCCAACACAGAAAGAAATGCATATACCAATGTTAACTGGTTTGTGTGTACCTAAAACTAGATTTCGATCTAAAACCTCACAAATACACAGGATTATAAAGATGCAATAGTTTTATTTTTATTTTTCAAAACAGGCTCATTATTTAACTACTAAGATGGTCAATCAACAAACCAGACAGTGCATTATAAGTGTGTTGTTTGATTAAGAAAGGACCCGTCCCTTGACTCCTTTTCAGTTTTGCCTGCTACTTGCTGCTGTAGTAAAAAGACATGAATATGCAAAGGAAAATGAGAGGACATTACGCAAAGTGTTTTCCTCTCACTACCACCCACTACGTCTGACATCTGTTCTCCACCTCCACCACACTTTTTACTCTGCGTATCCCTCTATCATTCTTCATATCGCCTTCCTCCTCCCTCATTTTTCCTCACCTTTTTTCCCTCTTCTTCAATATACCTCGCTCTCTCTCCACTTTTACATGTTCTATGGCTATCCTCAGAGATCTGACTGCACAAACATACTGAGGTGGCAGTGTGCGGGTGATAATGAAGTGTCTGGGAAAAGAGGATTAGGTGGAGTGGCGGACATCATCCCTGCGGTATAAATGCTCATCTCTCCCTAAGGAAGACCACGCAAAGCGTCTTTCACCTCAGTCCAGCTGGCTGTCTCGGTGTCACTCTCAGCTAGCATAGTGGGATGGCTGCTGTGGCCCTCAGGAGGTAACAGTGAGGGGGTTAACGCAACGACGGGTCCAGCTCCTAGGGGACTCTTGCAGTTTCATCCTCTGACACCCGCCTGTATATTCTACACAGCCAGGCTGAGAGGAGCATAACAGGCATAGGGAAAGTGAAGATCTGCAGCAGGGGAACAGACTGACACAGAGAGAAAGATAGATAGAGGGTGAGAGAGAGATAGAGGAAGAGAAGTGGAGACAAACTTCTCCTCTTCCCTGTGGTCTGACAAAAAGATGACAGCTTTCCTCTGGAGCTTGCTCTGCCCTCTCTGGGCTGAAACCTCACTTGTAGGCAAGCGGCCTGTCAGACACAGCTAACTAGGCTGCCCCATGAGAGATGCAGAAAGCTTGACAGTTTGTTACTAGTTGGCAAAAGGCCACCGTAGCAGGTCACTCTTTTCACAGTGAAGCGTCAAAGAAGTGCCACTAATTACCACCAAGCAGGTCTTTAAAGATGTTCACGTGAATATTTTCCTTCCACTACGCCCACAGCTAGTTCAAAGACCCATTATTATCAGCACACTGTCGCATACCGAAAAGCTCTATATACCGCCCCAACCCTGCCGTAAACATTGGGTACTTGAGAGCAATCTGAGCTCTGTGTGTTTATTTGTTTGTGCTTTTATGATGCATAGTGGTTAGTGGAATTATGGCATGTACTGCTTAGACAGCACAGACCCCAGAGAGCCATGCAGTGCGCACGTGAAACTCAGCTGTAAAGCAGGCAATACAGTAAAGATCCATGAGCCAGCTATAGTTAACATCCCAGAAGGGTACACAGTACATTTATAGCTCAAAATGAAGAGTAATTTGGTAACTATTGGAATTAAACAAGACATGTCTTACCACACCTACTTGGTATCAGCGTAGCTTCCTTTCAACCAATAGTCTGTGGTCTCATATGTTCAAAATTGCAACTGGACACCAATAAAAGAACAATCCTGTGAACTTCATTTAATAAAATACGGGTAGTATATATGCGTATGTATAGCACACAGCATTCATATTATAAATAAGTTTGCAAAGCAAAATGGCTATTAGGGCAATGTTATTCTGCCTGGCCAGGTGGCTGTTTATTGATTTAATGGCTCTGTTTAAAGACAATGTCCTGCTAATTTCTTCCATTGATCTCCACTGGCTTCCCAATTACCTTCACCACTGTTAGATATAAAGAGTAGATGACATGGAGGGAACCCCTTTGTTAATTCAATTATATTAAACTTCAAAGCAAAGAAAACAGAGCCAGTAGTTTTGATACTAAACTTCTCAGTCTCTGTGCTCAGTTCAGGCTGTTAATTTAAAAAAACAGATTGTGTTAAATGGTGGAAGGTGTATTTATGAATTTCTGTTTACCCTTTGTCCTACCTGCCTGTTACTGGAGGAAAATAATAGGGTTTAATAGGGCTGGACGATATGGGCAAAAATGTTATCACGATAAAAAGTTTCATATCTTTCGATATTGATAATTATCACGATAAGTATCAAATTGTTAATTCTTTTGAGTTTAAGGGCTAATTTTTGCTCCTGAGTCAAAGTTGAAGAAACCTGATGGTTATTGTGGTTTTAAACTCTTTTTTTTTTTATAGTCATCACTTGAGGCCAAACTTCACAGATCTGAGGTAGAACATTCAATCATACAATTATGATAAAATCTTTGTCACCAAATATGCATGAGTAAAATTAAGTAAAAGCTTTTATCAGTCCTTTTTCCTCAACAAAATAAAAATCTTACTAAAAAAATGAAGTCCTAATTAGTGTATTATTCAAGTGAATAAAATCTTATATTTTATTTATTTATTTATTGAACATTTATTGAACATTTGTTATATTGTTATTGAAAAAAATTACATTGCGATAATTATTGTTATTGTTTTATTGTCCAGACCTAGGGTTCAATATGATTGGTCTATTGGCATGTCAACTGCCTCTGAATCATTTGTGAGCATGTGGCTAAGTTCTCGGAGCCTCTTGTGATGTCTTTGTAGTAAGTAGCTTTGTCATGATTGGTGAGACTATGGGATAGGGTGGTGCCCTACTAAGAACTGTCCCTGTCTGTCAGATCTCATCACTCCATCCTGTATTGCTGGGGGCAGCGGGACCAAAACTGACCACTGAGTCAACTGACAAGACAGCTCAGCATCCAGTTATCTCTGATTAAGAATCACTCACACACACACACACACACACACACACACACTTACAAATTCAGACAGGCACACAGACATGTCATCATGCAGGCACATGCATGCATAGTCACGTTCACATTCACACACACTGGCATGCAAACACCCAGTCACATGGACACATAATACACACAGACACATGCATGCAAAAGAAAATGGACAGGCCGCGTGCAGGATCTACCCTCAAAACAGCCACAATAAAGCCTGTGCAGGACACAAATGTGTTCTGACATTGGGGTTGGTAATGCTTTGAGTTGTCTAAAATCTCAACAACTGACCCAGAAATGCTGGTGCACAGGGGGGAGGTCGTGTGTGATGCAGAGTGGAAGAGAACTAAATTGACACTTTCTTGCTTACTTCTCCAGCCCTATTATGTGGTGGTATTTGTGCTTTATGTACAAGGGGAGACAGAATGCAAGTCCTCTGTTGCACAAAAGCATGTGAATTACTAAGTGGTTGAAATATCAGTCTTCCTGTCCCCTGACGTCAAAGGCCACCTTCGTCTCCTCTCAGAGAGAGTGAGAGAGAGAGAGAGCACAAAAAGGGAGAGAGCATGGCTGCGGAGGTCAAACACACAAGAAAACAAGGAGCTGCAATATGTTTACAGTAGCAACCCTGAGGGAAGGAGAGGACCCAACTACAATATCACATATATTTATTTTTTAATTAATGATTCTGATGAAGTCAAGATGGCTGCTTGCATTGTTTCTTTCAGGCAAAATTCAAAAACATGTGCCAAAGCAGAAAAATGCATGCAAAAACACATACCAAAACAAAAGATAGAGAAAGATTTCTTATACAAAGACTTTGTTCTTTACCAGGACTGTAAGCCAGTGTAACAGCACTCAGAGACTCCCTGGCATCAACTGCCTCGAGGCTTGGCTACTGCCCTGAGGTTTTGAGCTGCACCTGGCAGAGCTAGCATTTCAAATTGATAAGGCTCCTGACTTTCTCAATCCTCTTGTTCAATATACCATGTGAGAGATTCTAGTGGAGTGAAGGCCTCCACTTCAAATGACCCCTCAGTGGCAAAAGGCAGTGAGACTGTCAGTCTGAAAATTATACAGGAAATAGGTGAGTAGGGTGTAGGGAATCTCTGGTGCAATTCTCCTTTACAGAAATATAACCCTATTTCCCCCTCAGTCTCTAAGACTTCACTGCTGGGTGAAAACTGCATATTTTAATCCTCTTTAAGGCTTATGAAAAAAAAAAAATTACATTTATCTTGTCAACAAATCCTTGAAGTCAACATATGTTTTCAAAAAATCAAAAGCACTTGGAATATGCATTTTCACTAATTCAATCAAATGATAGTGTTAAAAACATCTGTTTTACACATGCAGGAAAATCCAGCTGTCAAGTACAATTAACAACAAACTAAAATGCAATATGCATTATACAGACACTTATTGAATGTTCTGCATTACACATACATACTCAAGAGTGGTTCCCAGGAAACTGTCAATTTCATAGCAAAGTGCAACTTTTAGTGTCAGAGGCGAAACATGTCTTTGAGCAAACTGTGTCTCTGTGTGGTCCTGGTTAGCTCCACAAACCTTGCTACACCAGTCAGACACAGAAAGCTCCATATAGTTTGATATGCTGATATGTGTGCTGTTTAAAGTTAGGCCCTTCCCCTCACCCGCGCTGCAGTGCCAGAGATCAAGTGATGCCGTCAACTAGCTAACGACATCACTGCCGCAGGCGACGGCCGGCAGCTTGATTTATACATGGGGACAGAGATGAATGATTCATAGGCTAAGAGAGGGACACCAGGACACGTGGCAGCTATATGCCCTACTCGCTTGCTCTTATTCGCAGATAGACACACACCTCTCCATAAATCCCTTGGAACATTTTCTTATGTCTCATAAGCTTAACATTACACAACTGACCAGTCTTGTTACCACCGCTCTCATCTAATGTTTTTTTTTTCCTCTCCTTTTGTCTCTACAATTACATCTCTACAACGATGTCCCTCTTTCCCTCTAGTGTTCATTGACTCCCAGACCATTTCTTCTACCCTTCCCATTATAATGCAATGCTAATCCTAAATATGGAACCCACTGTTGTAGTCTAAAATGAATGGCCCAATCATTCTGCATCAATTAGTCCATCCATCATTGCTGATTGGAGGAGGAGAGGGTGTTCATGGTGACTGTTCGCTGTGGTGGCGGGATGGAGCCAAAGATGGCATTAGAAAGAGCTTTCATGCTGAAATGCAATTTCCATCACTATTTGGGTTCCACAAAGTGCAGTCCACACAATGTCCTTGTCCTGCTAATGTCAGTTGAATGCCCTCTAAATTATGTAATCTCTGCAATAATTGGGTGAAATGATCTGATAGCAGCGGGGTAGTTGTCACATGATCATTTTTCAATATAATGACTATTGTTTCCACTGAGATGTCACTTGACTTGACATAATAATATATTTAAATACTAATGAATGGTCACTTTTCACCACTTTTCATTGAAAATACTCAAAAGTAAGATGCTACTACACAGATATCATAGATCATACTCCTTCTGTAATAAACTTTGTTGACAAATAATAATTTGATGTACTTGCCAAAGGAGTGTTCTGTTTTTTTTTTTTGCATATTATGCAGTCAGTATACCGAGTTACACATATAATAAAGACAAGGCAACACTTGAGTGGTAGCATGCACTGCAGCGTTAATGCATAAACTCACTTAGAAGTGCATTACACTTGGGATGTGTAGCGTAAAGTTATTTTATAATTTTACTAAGTAAGTGCAATTTCCAAAATGACTTCCCTGCTTATGCAACAACCAAGCCATTTCAAATAAGGATTTTTATTTTATTTTAATTATTTAAATGAATATCACTGGCTCAAACCTAATCAAGAGGGCACTCCCATATTTGGATGGTGCTATGACAAGCAAGCAAGTATGAATGCAAAACCATGTCATGAACACAACTCAGAGGTGTACTTAATTTAACGCACCGAGACAAAACGAATAAAGAGAATTCATATGTCTTTATGCTGTGAGTTTACAGTACCTGTGAGACGTATACATGTTTATATCAATACGGCCTCAAACACACTTGGCACATGGAACATTACAGCACAAATACAAGGTGGACCTAGATCAGAGTAGAACTGCCCACTAAATATGAGGGGATAAGTTAATCCCGAGGGTACCGCTCTGACTGAGGAATCTTTGCATTCAATTTATCATTTTACATTATTTAGGCTACTCCACTGGGAAATACGCTATCTCTGTCATAAGTTATGCTAATGGCTGTTACTACCATCTGTGAACTGTGGACCATCAGTCAAGCATAGTGTGCAATCTATGAGTCATGAGAATAATATGTCATCTTTAAGTGATTAATCATACAGGGGAGTTCTGGGGCTTCCAGAGAGCTCAGATGATTACGAAAGGGACATAAGGCCATCTAACCTAAACCATCACACAACACTACTCTATATCTCGACCTGTACCCCTCCCCCACACAGAGTGCCATGCCCCGGTCCCCTCCAATCTACTCAATAAACAACCCTCAGGCAGGACCCAGACAGGGGATAATGGTTCACCTGGAGGTGACAGGAAAAGAAAACAGAGCTCTTTGCATAACACATGGAGATAGAGATAAGCATGGTGAAGCACTTAGGGATCTTGATAAAGGATTATCCAAACATGTCCGAAACTGGATACATTTTCTTTTCTTAAGTATGCTGGAGCACTCTGTTGTAAGAGCCAGTCCTGCAGTTACTGTGTAGTTGAAATTGCAGTGCTTATGTTGTGCTGCTGTGGTCAGATAAATTTACTATAAGCACATGTTCTCACATTTCACCCAAAGGTCAGAGCTAGGACGGTATACTCCCTCTGTTTGTAATTTTTTTGTAATTTACATGCCTCTGTATCCACATGATTTTCTCAGCAGAGCCACTAAGCATTGCCTTGCCATGTCATTGTGAGTCTACATCCGATGGCATCTTTAGCTGCAGAGAACCACATGAGCACCACCACAGCCAGGCATGATCACAGCAAGCATAATTAGTCCCATATATTAGAATGTGTTGGTACTTGCCATGACTCATACCACTGTTTAGGAAACTTATGAGGGAGGAGAGCTGGGGGCACACAGCACTACTGACTATGTTATGTAAGCAATGACAAAGGCTGGTGAGTTCAGTGAGCGTTAGCAGCCCGTGGCCAAATTAGCCTGAGTCAGGACGTACAAAACAGCCATGCATGTGCCCCGCTGCTTAACTGGAGCAGTGAAAGGATGGCTACACAGGGCTTCATGGTTTTTGGTCAGTTGCTATGGACGTGCAGTGCCCCGCTGTTAACTGGAGCAGTGAAAGGATGGCTACACAGGGCTTCATGGTATCATTACATGGCTCAGTGTGCACTTGCATCCTTGGGTTTGTGTGTGTCTGACAAAGTGACAAATGGGGGGGAAAGGAGAGATAGACAACATGATGTTTACATTAGGTCTATTCATTTGGGACTGTGCCAGCATCCAGCCATGCTGTGACACACATCACACAAGCAACCTGGTACCATTCATAATTACCCTCTATTCACAGAGGCCTCATTTAGTGTGCTATTATCAGAGATCATTGTTATTTCCCTCTATGTATGTATGGAATCCCAGTGAGACCAGCATGTCTAACGTAGATAACGGTGCTATTTTGGTTAACCCCATTGTGTACATAACACTGAAGACAGAAAACCAGAGAGAATTCCCATCAGTGATTTCTAAGGATTTAATAGAGCATCAGGGCATAAGAATCTTTTCTAGTTTCTTTTTTTTTCCATAACTAATGCTAGGAATATACTAATGTGTGTTTTTGAATACAGGATAAATCTCTTTTCAATTCTTTCCACCCTATTTATACTGCTCTGGCTGCAAGCCAACAAAACACCACCACATATCACACTTGAATAACTGATAAGATATACAGGGAGGTAAAACTTTTCTCTCAAAAGATACCTACACATACAGGGGAATAAAGTAAACCCTAACCCTCAAAACCATGTAAAGCCAGGAGAACTTCTAAAAGTGTGTAGGTGGTGAACTAACTTTTCATACACAAGACTTTGTCCAGTTTTCACATACTGGCGGGAGGCCTACATCCAGAGCTGTGAGAACTAAACATGGCTCAGGTGTGCGAGGCCAGCATGATGGATCATCCTGTTGTGCAGCTGCCCCTCTGCCGAGCCCTGAGAAGACAGCTGGGAGATAAGGCGGGCCCTATATGAGAGCACATCTCCTCTTCACATCGATCCTCGCCGCCACCAAGGCAGGAGGTCTTCACATGCCAAACCACAGATAGAGGTAGAGGGAAGGCCAGGGTGAGAGCAGTTTTGCAGGTTTAGCAGCCACCTTCTAGTGATAAAGACACTGGAAGATAAAACCCCTCTTGGCCTTGTACAGATAAAAGACAAATGGTGTAGAGCTTTTTTGGGGGGGGAAAAATTACATTTTCAGCTCTCTGGTAGATAATGGGAATCTCTTCCTGGTTATACTCATCTCCTCATTTTTTAGCATGGCCAAAACAATAAAAACAAGCTTCACAAGAATGCACACATGAGAAATAATAAAATAACAAAGACTTGTTGTGGTCATTTTTAACACTAGAAAATGTGAGTCTTAGCATTTTACAGTTAATTGACCTTGTATCTTGTGCCAGTAACTTGGCAGGAATAGCATCGCTGGAAGTCAATTAAGATTGAAAAGAGGCTTTGCTCTCAAAAAAATGGCACTAGCTACAATTAGAATTCCTCTGGAGTTAATAAGCACAGCTGCAGGTCACAATCAATTAAATGTTTTCTTGCAAAGCATGACATTAATTGACACATACTTTCTCACGTTTCAGTGTTGACAGCCGCAAATTTGACTTCATTTTTGTTACTACTGTGTTGAAACTGTGCAATCTGTAATACCCTAACGTCTATTATTATTAGTCGAAGAAGAACCTGGGTTAATCAACAAGGCTGCGAACCGAGATTCAGAGAACTGTGAAAAGGTGATTTGCCACAAAATAACAATAATGAAAACATAATCGCAAAGAAAATTGCCTCTATTGTTTCTCCGTACGGGCAAATGAATACTGAGAATCGGCTGCAGCAGAGACAGACACCAATCAGGAGGACTACATACTCTGCTTTACAGGGCTTGGGTTGGTTGTGGAGACGCATGTTCGTGACCTCTGATCTCAATCACAGAAGTTCTTCAGATGACTGTGCACTGAGGGCCTCTCCATGTCACTGATGCAGACTGGGATGCTGCACTGCTTTGAAACGGCTGGGAAGTTTGCAGTCTTCCCATGTATCAGACAAGATGAGGGCCACTCCAGGCCACATGATTAAATGTGAATAAGATTTCAACAGCTCTGTGTACACTCTAATGGACACCATGTACACTGAGCAGTTAACTATGCAGTGGCTTTGATATTTGATGTTTATGCACATCTCTTACCTCTGATGACTCATATTTCATGCCAGGTGTTAATCTTAATAAATGAATACAGAAGTGCCATCTGCAAAGTTCAAAATTCTGTCCTAATGTGCAGTTTTTTGCTAAAACTATTTCTAAAACTACTCTATAGAAGGACTATGTAATTTGAAGGGAAATTTATTTTTGACAGATAAAATATATATACTAACAGTATAACATTTTAACAAGTCACCCACATCATTATCTATTTTTTAGTTCTGTGATTACAAAACACACAATCACAGCTAAATTAATACAGGACATACATGCATGCAATGTGGATGAACAGGGTACATCTGGCACATTGTAAATGGCAGTGGAGGTCTTGTTTGCATTAAAGCTAAAAAGATTATCTTGAAATGAACTCCTAAAATAGAGACAACTTACAACATATGCACTATATAATGTACATACATGTTTATAGATACATAGATATCAGATATATTAGATAGATGAGGTATACCAATACGTAATGTCCTGGTTGGAATCACCCAGTACAACTGAAGGCTGTCAGGAGACTGTGACACATTCAAAGTGAAACCCAACACAGATGGATAAACAGATAAGGCTGAAGCAGTGACCTTATTTCATTGTCATACCATTCAACATATCATCAAAATTCCCCCTTCGGACTAAATATTAACATTCACCATCTAACTGAGTGCGTTGTAGCCCAACCTCATCTTACTGTTGTGAAGAATGATTATTTCAATCATGTCACTGTTGAAGTCAAATTTCAGAGAAGAGGAACGGAATGGGCAGTAGCATCTTACTGGAGTTCCCAAGCCATTATTCCCGCCCCACGGTTGGCTGCCTCAAATTTCCTCCATTGCTTTGATGATAATGTTCTTCGGCAGGCTGCTAAAGTAATGACCATCTCTCAGTGTGCCAGAGTGCAAGGTTGCGCTGCACCATGCACTAATGTTTTTGCTTTACATTCAGCCATATTTAACACAAACACTTGGAGCGAAATAGACACTAAAGTCTGCCATGAACCCACAAAAGATTACAGATGTGCTCATATGATGGATGTGATGAGTGCAACTTTAATTGCTTTAATACCACAGGAACAAACAATGAGATGATATAATGAAAAACAAAAGGTGTTCACTCACCACCTCCTCCTCCCAGGAGACTGGAGTTTGCTGAAAAGACAGATAAAAAAGTCAATAAGCTTCAAAGAGAAAGCAAATATGGATCATTCTATAGTGTCAGCAATCTTTGGACATAACGGTTTGGATTTATTAACTGCACACAAGTGTCATTTTTCATAAAAGAATTTCACAAGCTAAACTCTTATTGCAAATGTGACATTCACATCATCTAATGAACAGAACTACTACTGAAAGAATTCACAGAAATGGATTTATATCATTTTCCCAGTTAAACCTGTAATCACACATTTGAATAGCTGTACCTGGCAACACAAGATTTTGCATTTTTATGATAGCTTCAAACAACACCACAGTCAACCAAAGGGAACAAGTAACAAGAATGCCATCCAATAGTTTGTTTATCCCAACTCCAAAAGACAAATGTGATCACTGTGTGTGGCAGTGTTTTTCTTTGAATACTAGACTAGCAAGTTGGCAACAAAAATGTGATTCAGTCAACAGCTAATTTCAATGTACACTCCTTGGCAGATTTCTTCCTTGGCTACATGACAGAGGTTATGCTCAATAAAACATGTGGTTTATTAAAAGCAATTAACAGTGACCAGGAGTTTGAGAGAGTTGTATCTACTGCTGTACAACAGAAGAACCCAGATTATGCCATGGCTTTGCGGGGTCCGATTGTTTATTTTAGGAAACATGTCACAGAAATTGTTGGACATGAGTAGAGAGGAGCTCTTCAGTGAAAGACCTGGGATCTTAAAGGGTGAGGCTTTGTCCTCACGTGTGACATAGACATGCAGAACACCCTCAGAGTAAAGCTTAGCTCACTGTTATTCTTTGGTCAGCTTGAGGACAGTTTAGTTCACTCTTAGTTTGACCACGCCCTGTGTTATTCATGTGAATCTCTGACATTAAATTATTTTAGATTCACATAAGGAAACGTCAGAGTGTTACCTAAGTGGATCATTAAAAATATTTTTATTTTGCTGGAGACATCCGTTACACATGAGAGAAGAATAATTAGAGGAGATTAGGAGAAGTACATCTGTTAATGTGGGTGTGACTGAAAGTAGGTAACCTATACGTTTGAAGTCTAGTTCATACAGTGGGCACTGGAAGAATCCTACACTGCAACATGCCTTTAATGATGTTCAGTTCCTGCTACAGCGTTGGCTGTCATTAGCAGTGAACACTATGCCATTAAATGCTTATTACGTCTCGAAAAGGTTCTGTGCACAAGCAACAGATAATGAACACGTGGTATCTGGGAGAGTTCCCCAATCATGGCACAGTGCTATGGATGTTATTATTTTCTGGCCTGATTGCGCGTTGAAGGGGACTTCTGGAGTTCACTCAGTTTCCGCAACATTCTGTGGCACCATTATGGCTTTGCATTGTTCTCATTTGAGCACCAAATATATGAGTGGGCACAGGGACAAAGAAAGCTCTCCCACTGCAGAATTTGTTTCATCAAAGGGCTTTTGTTGTGCGTGTGTGCACTATGAGCATAACATGCACACACAAGAAACAGCAACTCAAACAGGGATGTTCTGACAATCCACTGTCATGTTTACAATAGCACCTCTCCAGGTTTTTCTGTGATGAAAAAGACGTTCGCGCTGTTCACGCCTTTGTTTAGCTCTGGAATCTGTCAGCTATCAACAGCAAACACACAACTCAAATGTGCTTTTCCAGAACAGGACAGTTTCTGCTCATATTTCAAAAGCATGGATGAATGTAGAAATATATATTTAAATATTTATCACCAGATATACTTTTGATTTTTGGGTAAATGCTTGGATACATGCGTAAAAAGAAATGCGTGGCAATGTATGTAATCTTTCTTCTCGATGTCTGTGAAGGTTCTCAGTCATCCAGGTCATAGTTATCCAAGGAAGGTTAAAATCAAGGGCAAGTGGACTTCCGAGAGACTTCTTCAGATGAGAACTGTCCAGTTTCCCAGATGTTTTACCTTCTTTGGTTTTCTTCTTGATGTAAATTTATTAAGCTTGTTGTTATTTATCTATTATCAGTACAATGAAAGTTAGTAGTTTCAAGTGCCAGTTAGCACTGCAAAGCAAGTTAATAGTATGCAAGATTTCAGAAATGTCTATCATCATTGTCTAGTCTCCTGGGGAGTCTTCCTATTCCTGAGCTATTAAAACACTGGGGTTTAATTACCTGACATTATGGAAATGCATAGCTGAGGGGGGTGCTTCATTTACTCCACTCCTAATCAGAGATTGGAGATGTGGTTCCTAATCAGTCTGACACAACTCTCCTGTGTGTGTATGCGTGTAAGGTGGGGTAGTGGTAGTAGTGAATGGGGTAGTCTGGGGGTAAGATGTTAGATGCTTTCTAACCTCATGTGATCATGGCAATAGCCACTGGGAGATGAATAGCGTTCGACAGCAGTCTCATCTCTGCGGTTGGTTTGATAAATATGGAGTAGGGAGGGGTAAAAAGTCTGTGTTATGTCTTTTCATTTCTCCTCTCCCTGCATCCTCTCCTTTAATGATAAGAATGTCATGAAACATGTTTCGACAGTTTATCTTAAAGCAAACTGGGCCGCGGCTTATGCACACAAAATGTCTGTAACCTACAGAGCCAGTGAGCTCAGCCCACAGCGATACATATCAAGGGAGGCATTAAAATCCCAAAATGAATGGGGACTTGCTTTGACAATCCGTCTTCAAGCATGACACAAATAAGAAACAGCTAGTAGAGAAGCCAACCTACAGCAGCACACAGAGCAGCCCTACACTGTTGGCACCAAAGACTGTGAGATTGTCTCTTATTCAGTATGACTTGCCTGAGAATTATCAATTATACTGAGTGAAAATCAAAACAGAAATCCATATTTGGCCACATCCACCCCATAATGCATATTTTATAGTGTGTGTATTAATTATAAACTAGCTCCCCTTGCTGTTTGTGCCTGCCGTGGGCTCAGTCTGGCTATCTTGTGGTGGATCAACACATTTCTGCCTTTAGGGAAGCAGTGGGAGAGCCAACAATTAGTATTATCAGAAGATGATTATCTGTTTCTTCTATAGTGGTGGAGTGTGTACATGTGGAGTTGTGTATTTGAATGTAAATTTAATGGGTCTTTGCTGTCCTCTCTTTAGTGTCCGCCAGTGTGTGCCCCCTAGAGAAGGTTCATGAATCAATTTTTCTTCAAGGACAGAACAGACCACATCTCCATCTATAAAACAGCTACAAGGATCCCACATAAATAGTGCAGTGATCTTTGAGTTTTAATATTTCAGAGAACCTTAATATATATTTTTTGCAGTAGTAAAGATAAGCCTTGAAGGTTTGCAACGACCCAGTTAATGAGAATAAAGAGTGAAGCCAAAAGAGTAGGTTAGGACTTGGAGTTTGTCAGGAGTGCTGCTGAGAGTCGCCCCAGTAGTAACCACAACATGGGTCATAAATCTCAGTGGAAGGGCTCCCCAGACTGCCTGGAGATGGCAGGCCATTAGGAACTGCTGGTCCACGGCATTAGGCTGGCCCATCAAACACATGTCTGAATTGTCACTGTGGGAGAACACACTTCCTTCTGCCCTCTGAACTTCTAACCCCCACAGCAACCTCATTTTTGCCCTCAACCAATGGCAGTGCAGTGGGGCCGCTGCTGTGTATTTTCACAGCAAGAAAGTATTGATAACAGAACCCGAGCAGGAGAGTGTGACAGGCACAGTTTATGGATTGTGGCACTGTGTTAAGAAGCCAACACAGACACAAACACAGTGAAAAGGAATGGTGAAACCACCCTCTTGTCTCAGTGTGTCCATATACTTTCAGAGCATTCATAAAAATGTCTTGTGTGCACTTCAGTGTGTGAGTCCTGTGTGTGCAGAGGGCAGTGAGGCACGGATCTGGGCTGCGTGTATGGTGTCGTCAGCAGAGCCCTAGATCATGCAGTTAAATGGGAAGTGCTAGTGCATAACCACAAAACCTCAAGGCAGTAAACAGATCCACTGTCTACCTTCTGGTCTCTGCCACCATAACTGAACCCTTTAAATATGCTCCACCAAATACACACTCACCTTATCCTTAGCAGCCTTTCAAACACTTCTCAATAAGCACAAAGGTTAATAGTGTACTCTGCTGTAACTCTGGGATAAAGGGTGGGGTACAGAAACTAATAAAAAAGTTTTATGGTTCAAGTTGCCTGCTTTGTTTCAAATAGATTTCTGGGTGCAATTTTTCAGCCACTGCAATATGCTACAGGCCTATCTGTGTCTGCAAATCTCACAGGCATTTTAGAAGCATTTTCAGTAAATATATGAGTCAAATTAACTGTGATAGGGACAATCTTTGCTATGTTCTATAGCAACTGTATGCCGCTTCATATCAGCAGATACCAGTATCACTCACTGCTGCTTTTGAAGCGGTTCTTAACGGTCCACAAGGAAGGAATTCTGATTTGAGCAAATACAATACAAAACACACAAACTGTCCCAGATAAAAGCACAAACTCTGTCAATAGAGTTGCTCTTTGTAGCCAGGAGTCACACTGTTTTTTCCCCCACTCCATTCTTCTGCTTTAATTAGAAATCATATTCACAGCTAATTTGACAGGCACAAATTATGCATCTAATGCACAATGAACCGCAAATGGCTGGCCTATAATAAAGAAGAAAACAGTTCAGAGAAACAAGAAGCTGATCATTTGTAGACTTGGTTGAGCCTTAGATGGTCATTAGATGTTCCTCTGCATAGTGCTCTGATGTCTAACATGTCAGCTCTGAATGTCCATGTACAAAGAGTCAGTGGAGTGAAGGATTGGCAAATTCTTGTTGAGTGGAATAACGTGCTGCTCCACACACAGACACTTTTCCACTCCACCAGCCTCCCTAACAGGCGCTGATACTGGGCCTGTTCACACACATACACACACATCACATCACATGCAATCACATGCACAAGTACACACATTCATGTGCATGCACTTAGAGACTAACGCAACCAAACTAATCTGGGTTTAGTATCTAGGTGAACCCATGCCATGTCTGTGGAGCTCTGTGTTAAATTGGGGCAATTCTAACCTTTAATGATGGGGGCTCTTTGTTTCTTTTAGTAGCTGCTGAAATTCGCACAAGTAGAAATAAAACTTAAACGAGCTACCAGTTGTGAGATGAGGGAGGAGAGGCAACAGTGGTATTTCTTATTTGTGGCACATTAAAATTGCATGCTACGCCACACATGCTGCCTCGTCTGATAATACTGGTTGGCATTTTTGTTCTTTATAGCTTCTAGTGGTCCCTGAGGAGCCTGAGTGAGCCAGACAAACTTGTGGTAGAGGTGGCTCGATCCCAGCAGCACACTCACACACAGTACAGTAAAGTATGTCTTCTTCTTGACATGACAGATTTCAGGGTTCAGTGGTGAGGGGAATGCTAAAAACAATAAGATATTCATATGAAGCTTGCACACATCAATTTAGACAAAGCGTGAAAGCATAAATCTTAAAGCCTACTTTAAACCAAGAGCATTTGGTATTTCAGCACAGGCAAAAGTGAAGGTTTTCATTCAGCAAGTGCTGCATTTGCTCTTAGAATCTTCAGTATGTACAGGTTGCATAGGCAAACTTGCTGAACTATTCCAAAACAGCATGACCTGCCACTGTTCAACTCTGACTTGTGATTGGTTTGGTTTTGCATATTTTGGTATAATAGCATAGAATTGTGCTCATTTTACCTAAATGTGCTTGTTTTATCTATGATAACTCCTTGTTTTGAAAGAATTTCAAGTTGTGTGCCTCTGCTGTGACACACGCACGCATGCGCACGCACGCGCACACACACACACCATAAAAAACAAGGAATTAAATTTAATAGTATACTGCCAGCTTTATATGCCCTGTTTTCCACACTAGCTTACAGTAAGTTACAGGGTTTTCAGCATTGTAAAATTTTAGTAGGACTTTGTTGCAGTCCCTGTTTGCTATACGTTGGGTTGTTATATTAAATTGATTTGGAGCAGGTAACATGAAGCAGTTCTCATTTCTCATGTGTATTGATACTCTGTCAGCGTTCAGCACAAACAAAATTTCCATTAAGTTCGATGGTGGGTTGAATTTTTGGCTACTTTGTAGTATTTTCAGTTCAAGTTATTAAAAGCCCATCTGGCTCAAACATGCAGTCTATGGCTGTGGGATTCCTTGGATACCTTCACTGCTGCATAAAATGGTTCATGTGTTAACATATCAACCTCAGCTATGTGGATTTGTTGTGGTGTGAAGTAGCATTTGACTTGTGACAGTATCACTAGTTTTGGAGGAGACTTGTTTTTATGCCAAAAACTAAGGCTTAACTTTTCAAAATCACTGTAATAATGATGTGAATTCTGTTTAGGTTGGCTTTTACTATGAAGCACTCATTACAAAATAAGGTGACCGTGGGTAGCTTCTTAAACCTATTCATATTCTTAACAGTGCTTGTCATATACTGTTGATTATGTTGTTTTTTTGCAGCTTCCTTTTAGAACTACAGCAGTAGTGTTATGATGTCTGAATGTATCAATGTGACAACAAGCTGGTGTCACAGTGATTAATCCCTTTCCTCCACAGGCTTGTCACCTTCATAACAAAGCAACAATACCAGATGCCAAAGCCAGCCCACACGTCTATTGTTATAATTACCTGACCTTCAAATCCACATTAATGAGCCCAGGATGATCCCATTCTCTTTCATCATTTGGCTTCCGAGCCCTCCTTTTATCTAACAAGGTCACCTTTCACAACACTGCTTCTCCCTGAAATACACATCCCCCTCATAAATATACATATACCTGCATCTGCTCAACCCCCAATCCTAAGAAGGGAGCTTGGAGAAATTACAAGAAAATAAAGCTGTAGGTGGGCTCTGCAAAGCGCAATTTTGTACTTCTTCTGAAGTTGACACCGAGGGAAAGTCAATGCCACCAAAGTTAGACACAGAAAACAACTTTCTAACAATTGAAGTGTTACTTAATAATTGTTTTGAACACTAAAGACACAGCCTATTAACATGAACGAGAAAGCCTCACTGCAAGGGCTATGAAGGCACAATGCAGGGGGCAGCAGAGAGAGCAGGGTTCATTAGATGATGTTGTTTCGATCCGTTCCTGCTATTTTAATCCCAAATGCACTGTGGTTGTCTGTGAGAAACCACAAGCACAATCTCAGATAAAAAAACATTCAATTAGTCATTTGCTCTATCATAGTTGAATTTAGAAAATTTGGAAAAGGTGAAACTGAGTTCCACATTATAATAATAAGGAAGGGCTGTGAGAGCCCTGCAAGGAAATCTCTTAACAACTTAAAACATAACATTAAATCATGTCTATTATATTCAAATTAAGTTCACAAATAAAACCAGTTAATGGCACATGTAAATGTTCAAAGTATCATATTCATATATCAAGTCTTGACATCTTAGCACACCTCATTGCTTACAGACCTTAGGCAATCCTATAAAACACTAACAATAAATTAGACTTTTACAGTAAGGTTAGATGACTTATGCATACTGTATGAAAAAATCCATAAAGAAATTAAGCCAGGCTAGGTATTCAACTTTAAACTCTGTTCGCTGGACAAAAATGAAGTTTTAATACGCGAAATGTTATATAACAAATCAAGATATTTCAACTGATATTCACCAACCCTGTGCATGTGTGCCAACTTTGAAGAGGCACCATCATTTTCTGGTTGAGATGAAATAGGTTATCTACAAACTTCACACGGTCCAGTGTCACTGCGGAGCTCTGGCAGGATTTGGGCCAGCAGGTGCATATTATGGATTTATCCAGGCACATTTCTGGATTTATCAGCCTTGCGTTAATGCAGCCGCTTCCTAACTGGTGATCAGGCCTGCTGGTATGGTAAAGACCCGCATGGCTCCTCAGGGCCTTCACAGTCCAGTACCCCCAGCTAGGTACCCGCCAGGCAGCCAGACAGTTCACCTCACTATATCCAAAATAACATGGCTGGGATTTCTCCAGACGGAAGAGCCAGGACAGCATTAAATTGGAGATCCTCAGCCAAAGAAGTGTGGTTTCTGAATCGACTTCCTTACATATCACTGCTTTCTCTTTTGCAGAAAATAGAAGCCTGGAAATGAGGGCCTTACCCTTAACAGCCATGTGATGGTATATACACTCAGAGTGAGACTTCATATAGCTTAAGTGCAGAACATTGCATTAAGGAAGAGTGCATTGTCTTTTTTAACACTAAATGTATTTTAACTTCTCTTACTTCCTTAGCAAAATGCACTTAACCGGCACTTAAGAGAATTCATTCCCACCAGCGTCTATTTGATCACTGCGGTGTGAGTGTTGAGGTGATGTGTGAAGTGAGCTCTGGCTCCAGAAGTGCTGCATTTATGTCACAGAGACTCATCTCCCTGGAGCGCCAACAGCAATCAGTTTGGAGCAACTCAATCACAAGTCCAGAAGAGATTCACCATATTATTCATGCTGTCATGGTGAAAAAAACCTCTCCTTTTCTGTCCATTGAGCATGGAGCTTGAAATAGGAAAATTGTTATACTCCTACAGCATGTACGTCTGTTTTGTAGAACACAGGATTATTAATAGACAATTAGGGGAGACACACTGATGTAATGTTCAATGACAAACAACTATTCTTTATGTAACAGAGAACTGACTATATGCTAAATTATAAAATTATACAGTAAGGTTTTACTTATTAAAGCAACTGCAAAATTATCATACATTTCTTTTGCCTAAATCCACAGCACTTGTAGAAACGGATGCTCCTAAATCAAGTGTAAGAGTCTAAATGAAGACACGTCAGTTCAGTCTACTGAAGTACATGATGAAAGTTCTTACAAAGATAAGCCAATCCTTCTTGGATGAGAGATGATCTCATAAATAATCATACCTGTATTAACATTAACAGTGACAGTTTGATCATAATGGGAGGTATTTACTTTGAGATTTATTTCCCATACTTTGTAATGGAAATAAAACATTTTTGCACCTCAAAGACAATGTCTTCCATAGTAGTTCCAATCACAGGCCACTATTTTAGGCCAGAACACTGCAACAGTAACAGTGAGGTTAGGGTTGAAGCAAGTTGAAGCTGTTAGGATTATTACTTTCCTGCCCTACGATCATTATAGCTCAAAAAAGAAGAGACTAGACTGACACCAGTGCACAGATATCACACCTTGTTATCTCCCTGTTAGATATTGTAGCTTGTAACTATTAAAGCACTAACACCAAAATGGGGTTTTCACATACATAAATACCTCACAGTTCCTGCCTGTTGAACAACAACTGTAGAATTAGCTTAGATACAGAAATGTCACGGTCTGCAACAATTACAGCATAATATTATTTTTCATAATATTTCTTTTGTAGCGCCTATGGATCACACAATGTTCACTTCAGTGCATCTTCAAACAAGCATCTGGGTTGTTGTTTTTTTTCCACAAACACATTCACACAGAATCCCAGTGGAAGATTTCCTGTTCACTGGTGTCTGCAGCCTTTTGTTAAAACAAAACAAAAAGACAACCTGTTTCAATTGCTTATTTGAGGAGGTTTAAAATGGAACCCTATGAAACAGTAAAACACAGAGCTGACACTGTGAGAATTATACAATTAGACAGAGTGTTTTCCTCTTGGCAGATAAATCAGAGCTTAAGTAAAACAGCGAACTGGCTAAATGAAAATAGTTAAATATTCCAAGTGTGTCTTTTTTGTTTTTTCCATGATATTGCCCAGTCTTGAGCTCTGTGGGTCTTGTTTATGTCAGCTCAATTGATACAACCCACCAGTCTGCTCAAATCAAGTTTACAGTACTGTACCTCTCACTGGTCTGAAAACATAATGTCTGGCTGACACTCATCTCTCCGTGCTTCCATGATATTTAAACAGACAACAGAGTTTGGCTTAATAGCACCTCTCTAACTCATCAGTGGATTTTAGCCACACTTTAATGTGAAGACCCGTTTTATGCACATTTGCCTGAACAACTGGAATCATCCATTGGAAGTACTTCTCAATCACCTATGTTTGAAAAAATAGGTGGGACAAGGAAATTGCTAATTACACATTAATTTCACTGGATAAAGCAGGTAAGCCTACCATTACCCCTTTATACACATCTTGCATTCCGCATAATGCTTCAGAGCATAATGCTTGTACCTGTTTTTATATCAGAAGGTGTTCCTCTTACATACACAGGAGAATGGGACACATAATCAACCACATCAAACTAAATTATTGACAGACATGCTGCAAGCAGAGAGACTGAAATAGTTGTCTTGGGGATACTTAACTAGGAGAATAGATTGACAATGGTTATCTCTCTCTAAATGATATTGCCGTCCTCCTGCTGAACTTTGCAGTGCTGCTTAATTGCAGCCGTTAATTGGCTTGCCTCCAAGCTCTTTATTTCATTGCTGAACCCCAACACACACACTGTAGCCATCCTAATATTAGGTTATGTGCTGAAGCTAAGGTTTACACAAGATATCCTCCTACTGATGAAAAGGATGTACATTAACCATTGTATAGAAAATAAATGAACTAGCATTATTAGTGTGAGTTTAGGGTTTCCTGCTGACTTTGCTTAACTTTATGTGAGGGTGCCAGCACCGAGTGATGATTGGAGTTTTCAGTTCTCAGGAAGGTGCAGGACTCCAAAGTGTCCTTCTCAGATAGCAACAACTCCACATTTTAACATCTTATATTAGAGGGCAGCAGCCAAAGAATGCTAGTAATAACGAGCAGCAAACCCTGTTGTACTTCTAGCCAAACCAGGCCTGTTTAACACGAGACTGCCGGCTTTAGTGTTCCTGTGTTAGAGCCTCTACAATAGGTGGTGGGGCAGTGAACAGAGAGCTGCTTCACTTCGGGAAATCCAAAACACCAATCAAACACTAAATCACACTAGCACACTAGTTACATTGTGAGGGGGCCTGTCACTTCTGCAGCGCCAATTTATGTGGCTTTTACAAATGCTGAAGAAAATTAAGGTTTTTTGAGGCATACATATTGAAAGTAACTGTGAGGCTGACTGTAGAGCTGAATGTTAAAGCAGAACATCGGGGGAGGCACCCCTGGTAGATTTATTTAACTCAATACTCTTTATAATTCCTTTTTCTTGCACTTTGTGTAACAGATGGAAAAGTGCAACAGTATGCAATGTGAAATCAGCATGAATAAACCAACACTAACACTCAATTTGAATGGCCTTGACTGGACATTTCCTGAAGACACCGATCCCAATGTAAAATAATATAAATCCACCTTCACCCTTGCACAAGGCTAACAAAAATATCTGGCAGGTGGGAGCTTGAAAATGAACAAAAAACCTGAATCTGACCCGAAAAAGCAGCATACATGGGAAAGGACGAAATGAAAGCTACAGACTGCCTGTAAACGAATCCTGCATAAAATCAAACAAGACGATAAAATAAAAGCTGAGACAGGATTTGTTTGTAATTCAGATTGGGAGGCCAAAACTGGAAGGAGAGAAACTGACAGAGGCAGAGGATTGATTCTCCTGTTTTGCTGAGAAGAACTCCATGAAAATAAAATACACTGTGCCAAGTCTTTTTCTCTCTAACTACTTACAAGGTAAAAAAAAAACACATTGTAAGACACATAATTTTGTTATCCAATGTATCACAGCATACATTTTTAAATACAGTGACATTTCGCAGGCAGGAAAAGCTTTCAGCTAGAGTGAAATGTAGCTATGACAGTAGCTGAAAGATATGATTATGTAATGTGGAAACTAACTTTTTGGTGGGCGTTGACATGTCAGGTACATACAGGTAATATTGCCACAATCATAATATCAAAGATCATGCTAGTAGTTACTGCACCACTCTACTATTTCTAATATCGCGGGAGAAGCTGTTTGATCCTCACTGTTGTCACTAAATCAACCAGCTGTCCCTAACTGCACAGAATGCTGATATAGGGAACACCAAAGCTGTTGCATTGGCAGTCTTAATACATTGACTCCCTACAAAGAAATGAGCTTTGGAAAATTCATCCCAACAACAATGTCAGAGGGCAGACAGATCTTCTGTGTAACCACACACTCTGCACAAGTCAACAAGACCTTTTTGTTGTCAGGCCCATTCAATAATACCTACAGTTACAAAGGCTGTTTCCAGCTAGACGAGAAGGACTCAGCAGTAACCTTGCATCCCAAGGACACATCATTTGAAATGCATTGGGTGCCACAGCGCTGTAATATATCCTTTTTCCATAATTAACCTCAGCTAGTCTTTCCTGTCACCAACCAATCAGGGAGTATGAGCAGGGACAGGTCCCAAGTCCCGACACACAACGCTTCTCGCTCCGCCTTTTGTATTTTTACTGGCTCATAGGGAAAGAGGCAAACTCGACTAACTGTTTGAAAGAACTCACAGGTCAGTAAGCCACATGTTTGACAAACACACTTTTTGGAAACGTGAAGGATGGAAATGTCTCTGTGACCTCTGAGATCTAACTGTATTCCAAGGTTACCTCAACCATGAGGCAGTCCAGTCTGGGAGCAATAGGGCTCCTGTTTTCTGTGTCCCCACATAGTAAATGTGAGTGCACTGTGGAGAAGAGAGAAAACTGAAGCCACAGATGGCTAAAAGCACACACAATTAAAATGCAATTCAGTTAGGAGGGTGAGATGGATAAATGACCTAAATAGAATCGGCAGTTACACAGGTAGACTGACTGACTAAACTGGTGTCCATCAGTGGGGTTCGATTTGTCTCACAGTATCATAGTTGCCACCAGTTAAAACAAAAAGGATTAGACCAAGGATGCAATTACAGTGCAAGAATTTCACAATGTACATGAATAATTTGCTTATAAATGTAAACTACAAAATATTAACAAACTCTGATAAGATTATTGAAAGCAGAGCCACATTCTTTCAATCTTTTTTAATTAAATGCCAAGATGGAGGCATCTCTTTACAGCATAATAACCATCACACTGCTAAATTCAGATATGGCATCAGATTAGCGTCTTTGAGCTTTCTCCCTGAATACACTGAAAGAATGTGACACTGTCTGGATTAAGGCACCACTTCAAAGAAGAGGGACTTTATGATCATTAATGGAAGTTCTAATTACTGAGGAGTCACCAGTGAAGGACCAGCTCTTGCTGTGTTCATCATTTATGAAGCTGGACTACAGTTTCAACTCTCCACAGCGTTTAATTGGCTTATCTCTCCTGCTTCACAGAAATACAAAAGAAACGCAACATTAGAACCATTCAGAGAAACACTATCTGACCAATTCACACAAGTCTGTGTCACACAACACAGTCATATATTTGTATTGATCACTAAGACAGGGTATTTGACATCATTTAAGTTTTTGACTGAAAAATGTTGAATTTATTAAGACTTAAGGGGCAACAGACAGAAGAAAATGTTAATTAGACCCAGATCAGAGAGGTGGTGCAATATGCACGATACCCCTTGAAAAGCTTCATTTTATTCCCACCACAAGTGCATGTCCCACTATGACTCATACTATGTCCCTCTTCAAAATCTACTACATTGCTGTGACGCTACAGTAAAGTCCTGATAATGGTGTCCGGAGCATCTGCCAGCTTGTCTGATGAAATAAACCCTTCACTGGTGTGGCAAACGAGCATTATTTTTGCCACTGCAGGAACTGCCTGTATAATCTTATTTATGAGTAATACAAAGGAAGACGATGCCTCCCTGCCCAGTGCTGCAGTGTGCAAAAGAGGAAGTGGTTTAATCTTCACTTCCATCTTTAATGAGATCTGATGCAGGATGAATCAGGATCACTAAAACACAATGCAGGCCCGCTAAGCTACACATAACAACGCAAAAGATGTTGTTTGATAAAGCGATATACACAAACCATTAGGACTGTAACAAATGTTTTTTGTGGTTAGCTATGCCATCCCTCAGACAAAGGCTCACAAGAGAGAGAGAGCACTAACTCAAGCAGAACTAGACCAGAGACAGAAGAGGTGAAAACTCAAGAGCAAAGCAAGTAGTGCAGGATTAACCGCTCCAAACACCCTGTGCTTAAATAAAATGGATCGGCCCAAACTAACTGCCCTCTGGTCAGTGTTCCCTGTTGTGTTAGCATGTGTGTTGGGTGGGGCAAGCATTGTGTGTGGACTGGAGCCATGTGAAAGAGGACTGGGAAAGACATGCTCTTGATTGATAGGATTGGGTATCCTGACATGTTTTGCTTTTCTTTTTTTTTTAATCTAACAGAGAAAAAAGCATTGGCTCTACAACCTCAGCGGATATACTGTATGTTCTTGTTACAAAGTCTGACCCCTTTCCCTGAAGGTTTTCAAGTATAAAAACATACTCTTCAAGCTCTGTGGCCTGCACAGGGAGCACCGATACCCTGTCAATACCTCTATTTGCCTTTCCTCCCCCTCCTCGGTCAAAGAGAGGGAGCATTCATTCTTCAGTTTGGCCTAATCATGTTTGAATCGAGTTAACAGCCATATGTCAATCTTTTCTAGCACTCCGGTTGCAGATATGTAATCTCCAGTGGTGTCTCCTGGGCATATTTAACTCATACATAAATACAGGGATCGTCTCCTGCAAATATATTATATATCACTGGTGGCCAGACAGCAGGTCTTGGTTACAGCCCTCGGTCTAGACGGATGGCATACTAGCCTTAAGAAAAATATGTTATGTATTTTTCCTTTTAAGGAGACATTTTGCAACAGAAATATGGAGAAGAATTGTTTGATTCCAATAGTCCAATTTAAATCAAACACATGTAGACTCCTGCCAACGTACATACACACATGCTAATAGACAGGCTCTCCCTGCAAAACCTTCTCATACAGTTGTCTCTTTAACGCTAACAGTTAGGTTGGTCTGTGAGGGCCAATGAGAGGCTGATAAAGCAGGAGGTTACATCAAGCTAGCAGCCCAGAGGACAAGAGAAAAGGGGAGGGGTCTCATTGTGGGAGCCCATCGACCCACAGTGTCTCCTGCTCGACTAATGTAATCTATGATCACTCCCATCCCAATTAAAAGACGAAATGGCCTCAGAACAGCTGTAAAGTGAGGCCTCACAGGAGTGCACTAACCGCTGTTAATGTCAGAAGTCTCATTTAAAGAGCAGCATCTGTTTAGGCTCCACACAGGCCTCATGCCTCTGAGCCGGCTAACAGCAGATACAACCCTGCCCATCTGGAGCGTTGTAGCAACACTCCGTCCCCGACTCACACAACCGACTGACACTCGTATTGTTTCGTTCAAGCCAGGAGACGCATTTGACTTTAAATGTATATTAAACTTTGTTTAGGTCAACAAGACTATTTGTCTGGTTACATTTTATTGGTTTCACCGCTAAAAAGTTCTTCATTAAAATGTATGTGATATATTAAGTTTCAAAGTTGGAAATGGGGGGGAGGTCCATGTTCTTGGCTTGGATCATTAAATCAAAGTGCTGTTATTCTGCAGCAATAATAAATATGTCTGGCTTGAAACACTTCATTGTCCAAATCACAGTGATGGCCAAATGAATTAGATGATTACAGTACTTTTGAGAGCTTTAGTTGTTAATAACATAGGATATGGTGTATATAATGAACTGATATCCAGTACTGAGGTTATAAAACCACCGAAGTCACCAAAGGTAGACACTTTAACGCAAATGTGCAGGAATGAGCGAGTAGAAAGCACAAGTTACTCGCATATATGAGTCTGTGTGTGATTCCCATTGCTATTAAAATGAACTCAGCTAAAATTTGATTTTACTTGTTTAACTTCTCAAAACCGGTGCCCTGTAGCATCCTTCAGATCTCTCCACAGACCCAACAGAAACACTCCACTGTTTGTTCTGATTCAAGGAACAGGAAACTGCAGTGCATGCAGCCAGGAAATGGGCTGCCATGTGAGAGAAACAGGAGGTCCAGTAAAAAATTAAATGACAGTTATTTGTTTAGGAAAACAGCAGAAGGATGTTCACTTCAGCAAATCTGATCAGATAGTTCCATAGTTCAGTGGCTTTCAACAGGAAGTATGCCCATGCATGTTCATCACTCCTGTCAAAATGAGCTGTAAACACTGATTGTGTCATGTCTCGATGAGGTCATTTTCTAATCAGGTATCCAGCACTGTTGCCTTTGTGTGTAGAACAGTTAACATATTAGAATACTGCTATTAAATAAGTATTTTAATAGGACTTCTACTCCAATATAAGCGTAGTAAAAAAATATCTGATTATATTATCTCTAATTTGAGGGGGCTTGATAGAGTTGCTGATCAATACCAAAGGCAAATGATTACTTTTCCAGCCGCAGAGACTACTGGCTTTTTAAAACTCACTTTCCAGTCCTTACTCTGTTTTTGGCACAAACACTGCCTACAAATTGTATTTTCAAGATGCTCCCAATTCCCTATCTACCCCCTCCACCCCCCCACCCATAAACACTTCCAACTACTCTTTGATGAGGTGTGGTGCTTCGAGTTAGCGTCTAGCGTCCCAACACACACAATCTCAAGACAACTGAGAACACAATATGTTCCCAAGCAAAATAGAGCAAATGACACAGCGATATTATTACTGTAGTATTTTGGACTGTGGTATATTACCCGTTTACTAGACTCTCCTAGGATCTGTCCTCTAATTAGTCAAAATACTAGTACTCTTTACTTACTTACTTTCTTTTTGCCAATTGAAGCCCACTTTAAAGT
>NC_060164.1:9160179-9208064 GCF_021292245.1 Micropterus dolomieu | reverse complement strand
TTAACTGCAAATCATTTTCTTCCAAGGTTGCTGTACTGCTAGTAAGTGGGTAAAGAATGATTATCAAATGTATGGGCCTGATTTATCATGGCTGTACACATGCACTGACTCATCAAAAAACAGTAGCAGAAAGCAGCTGGTCAGTATGCATACTCAGCAGCTTTCAGGTAGCCCAGATTAGGGAAGACGTATTGGTAATCAAGTGTCTCATGTACACAAACCAGCAATATTAATATGTTGGGCCTAATTCATGGCTTATGTATTTAACGTAAAATACACCAAAATGTGGGATTTAAGGTACATTCAGGATGAAAATAAATGATAATACCAAGTTAATCATTTTGGAGGTGCGAGGAGTAAAAGAGTTAGAGTACAATATTAGAGACCCATCAGTGCTGTTGCAAGTTGTCACAGTCACTTATAAAGTATCTCTGAAAACAGAAAGATGGTAACAAATTGCCCAGCATGCAGTAGCTAAAATGCATTGTTATTCATTAGTGCCATCATTTCTGATAGTCGCTCACTCTCTCTGTACCTCTTGAGGCTAAACACTCAACATCTCATAGATTTTGAACGTGGCAGCAATGTACCATATACTGCATGTCTGTATTTGTTTAAAGAGGAGGGAAATAATAACTTGGAGGAATAGGTGCAACTGATACAATGTCAATAATTATAGTGTACAGAAACACAAGAATCTCGAATTTCAGCAGATCATTATCTCTCTGCTACACATTTTCTCGGATTGGTAAAATTGTGCTCATCAACAGGGGGAATAATTGGATAACTATTTACATGCAAACAAGGACCCTGTTGATTTGACATGATCACAGATGTACTCCGAATAGCTCATTCCATTTTTTTTTTATTATAGGCAGTATACTATACAATATAAAATATTACAATATGACTCCAATGTGACCCTTGGCTAAATGTGACAACACATTTGGCCAAGGGTCAGATCTATGTGGTTAAGATGACTCTCTGCATAACATTTTACAGTTTCAAACTATCTCTATCTTGCCCTCAGTAGGTCACAGGTTAACAGTATGCATTAGTTTCCCAACAAATGTGTAGAAAAAGTGCCCAGACCCAACTCTTTGATGCAGTGTTATTACATTTATGTAAGGCATTTTAGCAGGGGATAACGTTGTGTCACTACTCTGAGGATCTCTCCAGCAGGCTATATCATCTTTCAAGTCCTACTTGAGTATTTCTGGCAAAACAAGCTAAATTTTTTCCTCTGAGATGAATTGCCTCTTAAAATCATGACGGTATTTTGACAAAGAGGGACAACATTGGAGGTATTTTCACGTTCCTTCTTGCTCCACTTGACTGGGGGTTAAATTTTTCAAATACACACTTGCTCAAGGTCGGTTTGGAGATGGAGTAGGGTTTGTGTTTAAATGTGTTAAGGTAAAATCCAGCACATAAATTCTTTTCCATCATAAGCGCAGATGTAAGCTGGGCAAGAGAGGTGCCTGCCTCAACTACTCAATCATTATTGGCACTCTATTGATTTTGTTCTATAAATGTTTGGAAATTGGACCTTACAGGATCCTCAATGCAAAGCAGGAAGAATGTTTTGTGTAGTGTGGTTGTTTATTTTGTGTCATGTCTTTACATATGTTTGGCAGTACAAAAACTGCACACAATTTTGAATAAATAGTCCACAGCAGCTTTCTGAATGCATAATGACATAGTTGTTATTTGTCCTAGCAAATTATGGTAATATACAATCTATCAACTTTGTTGTACCAGAAATAGTGTTGTTGTTAGCAGTATTTTCTATATGTAGACACTTCCATTAAGATGGAAGTGATACCATGGAGAATATTTCCCATGAAGTGATAAACATATCAGCTCTTGACTAAACAGTTTCAGTCGCATTGCATTTCCTATTCATTCCCGATGAACTGAGTTTAGATTATTATAGGATGAAATGTGGCACACACATGATTTAATATGATAACAAACAGTACAATATTACACAAAGCACATATATTAATTGTGCATGCCAATTGATGTACAGGAATGTAAAAATTTTAATGTCATATAGTATAATAAGTAAGTTACAGCTCTGCAGTCACCCTCCCGCAAGTTCCATGTCCTTGTTTCTCAAATGATTACATTACATAAATAATGCTTTAGGCCAGATTGTAAATTAGTAACAGGACGTTTGTTCCACCTACAATATGAGTAGGCTATATACAGCTCAGCTCACTATAAGTGCATCACCTTCACCGTTTAAGTCCTTAACAGATGTGAAAATGTGACAAATGCATAGACACTCACCACTTCGTGAAGACTACGGTTACTCCTAACCACAGTACTGAAATAACAGCACATTTGGCACCAGTAGAAACTGTTGTAGTAAATGTATAAGACAGCACACAGATTTTTACTGAAAAAAGCTCCCTAAACAATCCAGAAGAAAAAGAAACACATCTGAACAAACCAAAGAGATAATAGTAACCATTAACAATAGCTACTTTGTTACATCACACAAAAGCATGTCTCATGAACCCACTCAGTTGAACTTTTAAGAGTATCACTTTGCAAAGTGCCTAAATCTGATAACTGAATTCAAGAGAAGCAGCTCTAAATTTTGAGGAGTTATTGTGTGTTTGGTACTGCACTTTTCATTTCCACTCTCAATTGGATAGCAACACGCTGCTTAATGACCCCATCCCTTAGTAAAGGAAAAAGAGGTATTCCGAAAAACACTCTGTTGGTGGACAAGAACGTGAATATGCACGATCTGAGTGGCTTAATCTCACACTAAACAGGCAAGAGCAGAAGGACACCATGCCTGGCTGCAGCTCTAATCGTCCTGAACGAACATCTATGTGTTGCTGTTAAATCCAATTTCTATTTAGCATTAATGCCCTCTGAGAGCTCCTGCCTTTCTGCTGTAGAGAACATTATAGCCACATAGACAAATCCAGAAGAGAACAAGAGTGTGTGAGATATTGTTTGGTTTTTCTATCCAAACATTACATTTGAATTCAATTCAAACTTTACTCAATGCTAGAACATACCAATAAGAAACTGACAACTTCCTACTGCATGCCTTTTACTTAAAAAAGCAAACAATTTTACAGTAGTGTTAATATATCCTGCCTCCTGTATTAATTCTGAATACATCTGTCTTTTATATATATATATATATATATATATATATATATATATATATATATATATATATATAATTCAATTCAGAGACACAGGTTGACCATTGGAATTCTAATTTTAAACACATTTGAAGGTTTTCTTTCCTTCTAATAATGATGCTGCTACAGTAGTAGATTGTAGACAATTGTGTGGGACACATGCATGGGCTGTCTCATCCCCATGTTTTATAGGTCCTTGCTCAAGAGGATTAAAAACTCCTTAAGATGCTGGTATTAGAGTTTTACAGTCCAGCAGCCAAAGACTTAATGCTATTGGAGATGGTGACTATTCCAAAAAAGAGCAACAGGGACTTCATAAGGGGCTAAAGACGGGGTAGGGACTGAGCCTCAGCTAATGATGCAATGCAAGCCCGAGTGTCCACAGGAAAAAAGAAAAAAGTCCTGATGGCTGACCGAGCGAGAATGGGAAAAGGGGGATTAGACCCTTGATTCAGGGAAATTCAACTTTGTGAGCTGAGGTGAAAGGAGTTAGAATAGTCACCCATGCCTGCTTGAACCCTGCTTTGTCCATAGAGACAATAGGCTTAGCTACGCTGATCCACAGCTCTGTGGTTATGATTACCACCCATTACTTATGCACTGCCATTGCACTTAAGATAGTAATTTACTGATTGCCATTAATTTCAGATGTTGTGACAGCGCCTTGAGTTGTCCATTTGTCGTCAGATTTGTCATGATATGATTGGTGTGAGGGTCTCCACTTGAAGGCGCAGACTGCTCCTGATCCACACAGATGAGAAATGCATACAGTAAGATGAAGTGAGGGGGGAAATAAATGAAGGTGGCTGAGGCCATTTCGTGTAGGGAATGAAGAAATATTGCAACGCATTCCAGCTGCTTCGGCTACCGGTTTGAATGAAACACTCGTCTAAAACGCTCTTTCTGGCATGGAACTTCATGCAAATCTTCAAGTTGCCCTCTGACCTGCAGACAATTGTGGGGCAGTACTTAGAGAGCGCTTCCGGAGATTCTCCCCTGGACTCCAATTAAGAGGGCTTCACATTACTATACACAACAGGCTAAATACATAAATACAGGCCAAAGCATCTTAAGCTGCTCTGCATGTGCAGCATAGCATGCTGATGCCATGGCAAATAAAGTGAGAGAGGTGATTAGGTATTGTAAAATGAGCCATCTGAAAGTGGTGCTATTTAACACTTCACTATTACCACTACCAGGGAAGACACAGATAAAAGGAATACTAATGGTCCAAGAAGACAGGGAGAGCAGTGTTTATTAGATGTGTGGTTTACATACACTACAGCACTTCAAAGATTATAACACGGTCCCAATAAGTGCACTGTTGTTTTTTTCCAAAGAAAGGTTTATCTTAACTGACCACTGTTCCATAAGAGGTGTAAAATTTGGTGCTCTGCATTCTAATAAAAAGGTTGCAGCAGTTACGATAAAATGCAGCCTGTTCCACCCCTAATCCTGAGGCAGAGTGTGATACATACTGTATGGTGTATGCACAAGCAGTAATCCTGTACCACTACAATGATAAAGGGCTGTATTTACACCTTATAGTAAATACAAACCAGGGCACCTACAAATTAAAGTTGTCGGCTTCTGAGGAATATTGTGTGAACTGAGGGGTAGGACAAAAAGCTTAGTAGTTGCAACATGAGGACAAGTCCCATAAAGCTTTCTGATTATTAAATTATTACCCGAATAGTATCATCAACACATTGTCTCTTTTACTCACCTTTGGCAATAACACAGCAACTTTAATCCAGCTGTACTTTACTTTTTCCATTCAAACTGACAACAACTGCACACTACAGGCTTTGATTTAAATTATTATCTTTGCCTGAAAAGTACAAATTAAAATCCATTTCAACAAGAAATTACCATAAGAGGCCAGTAGGGTCAGTGCTGATGAAGTACCGGAGATGGCGGAGTTGCTTATTTCATTTCTCTATACACCTCCTTGTGAAGTAGACCGTTGTGAAGTAGTCACTTAAATAAACAGAACACTTCATTTGAAAGGTCACAGGTGCTTATCAGACTGTGAGGACTGCTTGCTCTGCAGCTGAGAAAATGCTCTGAGAGGCGCTGCAAATGAGAGGGACAATATGAAAGATGGGCAGTGACAGCACGGCTACATAAAGCAAGAAATGCATAAAGATTTTACTTAAAAGCTTGCCACAGCACTTGTCACCTATCACTTTGACCGAGCATCTGCTTGCCAATCCATTTGAGTCCCCCCCCCACCCCCATCTCATCAGAGATGCATTGAAATTCAGTCGCATGCATGGAATCAATGGGTTTGGGGAGAATTACCTGAACAGATTAGAGCTGGAGGCAGCTGGAGGGAGCTATCGTCTGATCATTCCAGCCTTTCCTGCTCTGTTTGTTTTCTCTGCACTTTAGCTAAATTAGTAATTACAGTCACACAACCAATCTCACCATGGCCACCGCGAAGCCAAAGACACACCTGCAGAAGTGCCAGAAACTAACAGCTAGTTTAGTGGTGCACAATCTCCTCTCTCTTTTGTAATTTCCATGTGAAACCTGGTGGAATTAAAGCGGGCAACCAACACAATCAAAAGTGTAAAACAGGAAAAGACTGTTAAACACTAAATGGTCTATCAGCATAGTTAAAGGCTGTAAATTTCTGAACACATAATTCAAAATCAATCCTTACAGCAAAGGTCAACATTGTCTATTGCATTTCTAAGCTATGGAGGAAGTATTAGGTTTGAAGTTCAATAGCATCTTATCAACTCTAAAATCTAAATCTTTTTAAATCACTTATTAAATCTATCTAGACTTGAGTTTGAATGTCATCACATGACACAGTTATAAATAAATGATTATGGAAGTACAGAAAACTCAGCTGAGCTCTTTAATCAGCTTTTTGTTGGTTGTGAAGAAAAAAAAGACTTCAATTTTGAACAGTAGCCTAATTAAAGATTCAACCTGAGCAGTGTAGAATATAGATTGTTGACTAACATACTGTATATCTGAAATATCTTACTGACAATTTCATCATAATTTTAATAATTTCCTGTTAAACTATTTTGTTACACTGAACAATAAATAACACTTAAGCACTAAACCTAATTCCTTTATTAATGTATAGTATTATATGTTTAACACTAAATTGACATGTGAGTGCATTTGTCTTAAAATTTGTTTGGTCCAAATTATTAAATTACAGTAAATATCAGGATATCTATAATCCAAGTAGCCCTTTTCAGACATGGAATTTGCAGCATTGCTGAATGTTACAGTACTGCAGTGCTTACATTGTATGTGGCATCTACCATGCGAAAGAGAGCCCTTATTCTGATCTCACTGTAGTGGCAACACTTATGGAGAGCAGCAGTGAGATGGAAAACAATGATATCAAAGAGGAAGAGTGTCCTCATTTCTCACACAGGCTGCACACAGTGATGGAATTTTAAATGTATTTAGTTTATTTCCATTACTATCAGCACTGCAGGAGGTTCAGCTCTCCTCCCACTGTAGGTTCTCCAATACATTTTCTCATCAGTTTCATAATTTATTAGTTATGGCATTTACAATTCTATATAATGCTGTCTATTTTAATATTTACTTATTTTAAGTTCAACAGTGCTCAAGCATATTTTATGGCTCTGGATGAATTTCTATATTTGCTCACATACTGTATGTAAAGTGCTATATTGGGGTTTTATTGTAAAAGCAGCAGGCATGAATAAAAGTTGAAAATTTAGGGAAACTTGGCTAGTGATTAATGTCATAGGTTTTTTCTGTTTTGCCCCACACCACAAAAAGGGAAGAAATCCTTAATCAAAGCACATTTTAAAAATACGTTCACCTGATGCGAGAATAACTTCTCCTCTAAAATATTATCTCAAATATTTCTGCTTAACCTTGTACATGCTGTAGCCTTTTTGTTAATGTGAATGCGTCCAATGCTTGCAAGTCAGACTGTTCTGTTGCCATGACCTTTACTAAAAAACAGACTCTAAGTCTTTTTCAAACATGATGCTGACATGTACTGTGAAATTGCCAGTGCATTTATGGAGTGAAGTGCATGTCTCAAAGGGTCATTTGGCAAAATTATACTCAGCAGCCCAAAATATATGATCACACAAACCGTACTCGCTAAATAAACACGTGTACACATCCACCTATGCAGACTCCCAAAGTAGTATAAACAAAATCGAGTGTGCATCAGCTGTCCATTTTGGGCCTTTACAGCGACAGTGTGCTCCCCTGACAGGTCCTCAGGCTCAGTTAACACCTCTTTTGGCAGGGGAAATTCCAGCTCCGGAGAAACCCACACTGCTGTTTGTTTCAATATGACTAAAAGAGCCCACTGGTAATGGGTGAACAGATGAGCCAGTGGGGCTCTAAATTCATAGCGTGACCTGTTTCATATTCCATGAAGCACCATTCAAATGACCAAAGGAATCCTGGCTTAGAAAGAAGTAGCCACATTTCTAAGCAAACAGCTTGGCAATTGCTCACTAGGTGAGCCATAAACACAACCAGCTTTTGCTATTATTTTTCCCAGAACATATTGGTCTCCGGAGAGCAATCAAAAGCACAAGGATATCTCAAAGGGCGCTCGGTACTGTTAGACTGTGCTGGAAGGCTTTGTTGTGTTTCATCCTCTGCACATTAATGCCATACCATGTCCCAAGAACATTGCGAAACCAGGGACTTTTGCTAGGCCAGCTATGCCTTCTGAGGCCCATGCTGTTTGGGGTGACTCAACCCAGTCACCATGGAAACATGGCAGACTGAACAAAGGCAGAGCGTTCGTTAAACATGGAGGGGGCAGGGTCAGCTGGCCATGTGATGTGGGTGGTAGTGGCAGCAATCAGAGGTAGAGGGTGGAGGGGCAGAATAGCTGCATGAAACTAAGGACTTCTTTGACTTGATAACCTTATGTTGCTGCGACAGAAATTCAGCTGGGGAGACATTTCAAGAAAACTTTTCTTTTGTTGATGCTAACCGACATCATGCGCAGAGCACCTAGCAGACCTTATGTGGCGTAAACTGATGCTTGACACTTGTATCCCCACAGTCATACACAAGTCTCACACTGACAAAAACAGACATAAAGAGTGGCTCAGGTAAACAGACGGCTGGATATGTGAGAAGCCTGTCAGACTATGAGAAAAATCACACACTGAGTCTCTATGGAGGATTCCATGTCACTGCATTCAGAAGAACCAGACAGGGGTTCAGCAGCCTTAGCCCCAATTATAACCCAGCAGATGACTGCACATCATACAGAGAACTGTTACACTACAGTGAGGGGAAAATGAATACTCTTCTATTACATCTGACACATTCAGCTTCAGATCTGATGAATGATGTGACTGATCCCTGCAAACCTGCTGACAGATCGGGTGACAGAAAATAACTGTTTTCTCTCTTTTTGCTTCTGCAAGAGCAAGAATCTCCTGCTAGCACAGCAAAAAACAGTGAAGGCACTTTGACTATGCAACTCACTTAATGCCAGGCATTAATTACTAACTCAATATAGTCTGAGATTACATTGGCATTTTAACAAGTAAGATTAAAAGGAAACATGCAGACATATTCACACAAAATCAATTTTAACAGTAGATCAGGAGATCAGTAACGGGCTGTTGAGTCTGTACTGCTAACTCGGAAAAGAGTATGCTCTTGTGGATAAACAGAGAGAAACAAAAAGAGGCTTTCTCCGGGGAATGTTAGATAATTCCCAATTGAGCCCATCGGCTCCCACCCAAACGCACATACACACACAAACACAGAAGAGACAAGAGCGAGAATATTCATTAGGAGGATACTGAACTCTAATTAAGCAAGGTGGAAGGAACACACGCAGGTGTGGGTTGCACCTGGTTTCCGAAAACCCTCTCATCTCTAAATCGCAACCACATTGGGATGATAACACTCTGCCTTTCTGTGGCTGTAATGTCACTCTAAGCCCACATCCATACTGCTCTCGCGCCACACCCTGTGTTCCTCTGCTCCTTCTACTGCACCTCTGAGGCACTGGGACAGGCGTGAAATTTGGCGGGCTGGGAGGCCATCCACACAAGCGAACAGACGGCAATCCACACCAGAAGAAGACACTCTTTCAGCTTGACTGATAGCCTAGATAAATTATTTTTGGTTGGCTCCAACTCTTCAGCTCAGACAGAAAAAGACAAGGTAGAGTAACGGGGCATGTATGTAAAAACATTTTTTTACCCTCCTTGACATTTAAAGACATAGCCAGCCCTCTAATATTTTACTCCAGTCCTCTGTAGTACTCTCCGGACTTAAATTAACAAGCAGAAACATCTAGCTACTGTATTCTGAAAGCAGGAGACACTTCTAAAGATGGATGTCATTCCACATTATGGACAGCTGTTAATGAACACAAGCACTCAATAAAAGTCCAATGTCATTTTTACAAGAACTGCCGTGGAAACACACAATACAGCTGCTATCAGTAAGACTCCATTCTGGGGCATCACCTGTTGCAATGAAGTCAAATCACAGTTTGTGCATGTGTCACTATGTGTGTGTGTGTGTGTGTGTGTTTCACTGTGAGTAAGTGAGAGCATGTGTTTTATCAGTTGCTGGCGCTTGTTTGAACGGAGCCGTGATGAAAGCCTAGACAAACACAAGGGAATGTCAACCGAGGACTAAAGTCAACAGACAGAGCCTCGGCTCTGCCAGGGACCCCTGTGAGAGAGGCCACGCCCTCCGACACCAGACTGTCTCTCCACACCGCTCTTCTCCACCAGGAAAAAAACAAGCTCATAAAGAAACACCACCGGGCTGGGGTTTTTTTCTTTTCCAAGCACGGGCGAGCCAGCTCAGCATACAGGATTAAAGAAGGCTGGTGATAAACACTGTCCTAACACACCAATGAACAAGTACAACTAGAATATGTCCATTTCTGTATTCTACTGGAATGAAGAAAAAAAACACATATTTAGAAACCATCCCTCCATTTTAAGTGGACTAAATGATGCAGACAAAATATTCAAGGCAAGCTCCAGGTACTCGCTTTGAATTTTATTGTTTTAGATTACAGCCTCGTATTTTTGGTCTGGTAATGTACTGTGAAGGCAGCGGAAGGGCAAATGGTAAAGCAGCCTGGGCGAACATCTAGCCCTATTCAAGTCAGAGCTGAAACTTCACCTTTTTTTTTTTCCTTTCTCCATTTCTGTGTGGGAAGCCAGTAGAGCTGGCCTGAATCCCTATTGACTCAATGTGCTGAGACGTTTTCCCTTTTACCAGTGCTAAAGTAGGCATGAGCACTAATCCTTAGGGGTTAAATTTGAGCCTCCTTTGGGGTCTCCCTATCTTGAGAGAGCTGGGGGCGGCTGCTGCTGCTGCAGCAGCAGTGCACACGGAAGTTTAATGTATTGGGCAGAATTTTGGCTTAACTTTTTATAAACTATGCATAGGAATTCCTGCTCAAAAGTCAGTAATGCAAAACTGAAATACTGTTAAAGCGATCCATGTGGAGTACGTATCTGCTTAAATTTAACGCTCCCCATGGCAGATACTCAGGTGATAGGCATGAATGAGGGAAATGCTGCTGATGATAATGATAATGAAATTTTAATGATTACACTGGGGAATTGGGTCACTGGAGCAGCAGAGAGAAAGTTACATATAAAAACAGAGTATTAAATGCAAAACAATTCACACGTACAATAAGAGAACACAGTTGGAGCACCACAGTAGATAAAAATAATAATTCTGCCTCTGTGTTAGAAGCGGTTATACAGTCAGAAATAGCTATAGATACCTGTGTTTGCAGTTATATTATTGGTTACAGTATATTAAAGAATATCTCATTTGTGGAGAGCCCTAACCTGCGCAAAAATGCATTATTAGGAGGTACACGAGATCATAAAAAAATATGTGGAAATGTGGCTTATAAAACAGCTTAAATTGGTATAGAAAGAATAGCTTTTTCAAAGAATCCAGTCACAGTGATGAATGTTTCAAAATAGGAATTACTGGCATATTCTGCATTAACAGTGACCTTTACAAAGAGAAGAATGCTTTTTTGAGAGCCTACTGCTATGTTATACAGAAACTTGAAGCAAGAAGCTACAATTCATTCAACAGAAGTATTGTTCACCAATAACACCCGCCAGAGAAAAGAACCATTTCCATTTCAAAACGCAGCCATTTTCACACCAACACTAAGACAGCATCAGCAGCTGCCAAAGTCTGGCAGCTCCTGCCCCCAGTGTTTTTCCATATCACTGTGTATAAATTCACATCTCTGTTATTCCCTGTGTGATTGATGTTGGTTGTAATGGCACTACTTCTATTTACCCAACACATCTACCTATCTCCTTTATCTGTGATTTGCTGGTTGACTTCCTCCATCTTTTACTGGTTGTCTTTGATGGGTCAGCTTAAAGCAGTTCTTACTGGCCTGTTAAATGTCACGGCTTTGTCTTTATCCTTCATTTGCGAAATTGGAGCATAGAAAGGTATATTTTAAGGCTATGTACTGTAAGAAGAAAAGCCCCAGAGCCCTTACCTTGAAATACACCAACAATATTTTTCTACTTCTGTCTCTCTGTTAGCACAGACATACTTTAAAGACTGAAGAATTTCAACATGATCCTGTATTCACAAGCCAGTAGATGTTCTTATTAGCGTATGTAGCAGGGAGACCATGACGTTACCAGGAGCCTTAATTTGGGGACTTTCGTACTTATTTGGTGTTTTGGTGCGCTGAAAAATTATCGTATTTCCTTTTGTCATTTTACCTGGCCTACAACACAAAGCCACAGCTGTTTAAATATAACTTAGGTTCATAGGTTCACCACGCAGTCATATTATAATTATTAAAGTTTATTGCGTATATAGTATTGTGTATATGTCATATAGTAATTATATTCCCTTTGGGACAGAACGTCTCTTACTTAGATATTCAACTGCAGCAAGCCCACTGCATCTACCACTTATCACTTGTTAACTCCAGAGTCTGTTTCTCTCCTACTGGAATCAGATATCAGAATCAGATATCTGCCAATTAAGTCAAACAAAACCTCTAAAACATCAAACAAAAAATAAGAATTTGAGAGGGGAAAAAAACTAACTGAAGCACAAAAAAAAATATCTTCCCTAAAGTAAAACATGTAACTGTTGGTCTGTTACTCTTGATAATAAGTCGTTTTGTTTCCAGCTCCCTCTGCTGCTTTCTCACGGATCAGACTTTAGCTCTCACTGTCAGCTTTGCCGTCACGCGGCCAGCTCTCTCGTTTGCATTGCCTGACTTTTTGTCTTCAGTTCTGACACAAACATCTCTCGTGGGCGGATTTTGCGAGGGGTGCATCCCCATTGGCTAGTGGGTGTTTGTTTGACAGCTCAGTTCCCCCAGACGTTGTTCAGTGAAGAAAGCTGTTTTGACACCCCAAACTTCACTATAAACTGGATTGCCACTAGATTAATAGGGCATATTGCTGGTCTGCTTAACAAATACTTCCATATTATCATTTTACATGTTATAACATATATTGCTTGAGTAGTTTATAAGATATATTGATCATCAAGATGTATTAATCATTTAATGAGATGTCTTTAAGACTGGCAGGAAGCCATGTGCTTAAATTAATGGATATGTAGCGATAGAGAACATTTCATGGAAATGTTTTACTTGAATGTTGCTAATAACTGCAAGCGCAAGGGATTTGCCTATCTAGCAGGTACGTCTAAAGGTTAAGAGACACTTTGGAGCGAAAAACAGGATATTATACTTGAGCTGCTAGCAGAGTGCAACTGACCACAATAGACCCCTTGAAATTACTATCCTGCCTACGGAAACTCCCGATGCGGGAGGTTGAGTGTTTTTGACATATTTTGTAATAGTGTGTATGTGCTGGATACAAGGTCACTTGCGGACACACCTGACACACACACACACCTCGCCAATAGCCTATATACAAATAGTTTAGACGCTGGGTCTTCCTGTCTTCGTACTCTTTGTACGTGGACACATGTAGGTCTTTTTGAATTTAGCTCAGCTGAGAATCGGCTCATTTTATAAGACCAGTTTCTTGCTTTGTATTACTCAGTGTATTTTAATAACAAATTCAGTGGGTGTGCCATAGCATTCAAGGTTCGTAGAACAGTCTCCAAAGGACTCTTCTTCCCTTCCCGACCTGGTGAGTTACATTTCCACTGCTTAGTAAGGGTATGACACATGATCTCAAGAGATATAATGCAGAAGGGGTTAAAATCTCGATCTTGTGAACCCAATGTCGTGTGCCGTCTTGTCTCATGAGCAAAGTCTCTCCTCACACACCTATGTATTATAGCTAAATGATACATGTAAGCAAAAATACTTTAACTTTGACTATACAAGTACACTTTTTGTCATGGTTTGATTTATATCACTGATCTGCTTTTTGTTATGCTGTGCAAACAGGCACTTCTAAGCCCTGAAGGGAGGTAAGGCCTTGTGTGATCCTTTCCTAGGGTTTTCTTCCATTTCTCCTGTGGAAAGGGTTTTAGGGAAATTTTCTTAGTCCATTTCACAAGGAGCTGGGGAGGTGTTTTTGACACTTTTGGGTGTTTCTGTATCAAAACAATTACATCTGTAACCTTCTTTATGCTGTTGTCTTGGCCAGGTCACCATTGCAAAAGAGATCACTGATCTCAACAGGTCTTACCTCATTAAATAAAAAATATATAAAAATAAACATAAATCTTATTATTATATTTATAATACTAAATGAAGCCATTTGCCTGGCAGTAACTGGGAGAAAACACATTGACAAAACTAAGTACCTCCAAAGTTTCACTGATTTTATGCACATGTAGATAAAGAGCATGTCAATGCCCAAGATAAACCACCAGTACACCACACACCACCTACAACCCCTCATTCCCATCACCGCCAATGTAATACACACTACCACATACATACACCAGAAGGTTAACCTCAGAAACACCCCAGGAACAAAGTGGAATAAAGAGCGTCTACTCCAGTTACTCCCAGTTTTACCTAAAACCTGTCATTCACAACTCCACCACAAGCACTTTCCACTCTTGCGCTAATAGGTGGGTGGGCAGTCAACAAATGCTTCTTTCAGGAAAGTCATAAATGTCCCCTCGACTCAACCAGTCCTTTTATTCCCCCATCATCACTTTCTATAGGCTTCCTTTGAAAGTGGCTCCTGCCTGCAGAGGAATAAGACATTCGATATTCCAAGTCAATCACGATGAGTGCCAAAGAACTAGTGTCAGACGCTGAGGTGTAGACTCCTCCTTGTTGGGATGGTTGGTGGTGTTACCTTAACACCTTCAGGTGGAGTTTAATGCCAATTAAGTGGCTCCGGTTCTTCTGGTTTTCACAATAGCTTAAACTGAAGACGTTTCTCACCACCACAATCACAAAATGTCAATATAACTCTACCCAGCTTCCAACTGAATTACATAACTGCCATTCATGAGTGTGGAAGTGGATAATGAGAATGTATTTTAAGAAAGTGATTGAAGCATCAGCTCAGAGTTGAGAGCACTGATGTAAGCAAGTTTGCTCTAAAGCATAGGAACATGTAAAAATCTCTTATTGCTTTTGTACTTTCATAGCAGTTATTCACTGTGTTGAGCAGTGGGGGAAAAAAACAATGAGTTGAGAAATCATTAAAAAAGGTAATTTTTAGACATGACTCATGAGAGTAAACAAAGCCATCCAGATCATAGAGAAAACAGAGTCAGAGTTAGTGTTTGGCACAGATAAGTGAACACTTTGATCATGGTGATGGCAGCTGTGTGTGACGAGACGTCCCTTCTTTTGTACCCCCCACTTCTCTTTACCCAAAATGTTATTGCCTAAGAAACATGCTTCCTGTATATGTGCTCAAATCAACAGGGCCTTTATGGACCTTGAGGTCTTGTATAATAATCTTATCTTATCTAGAGTAGCAAAGACTTGGTTTGTTTCACTAGATAATATTAGCCCTGACTTCCTCTCCTTACAGCTCTAAACTCTGACTGACCCTTTCAAACACTCAAACTCCTAATCTCAAAGGACTAAAGCACTAAATTCTCCCATATACTGAAGTAATTTGCTGCAGAGTTTAGAAATCAGAAAACTGCATGTTTGTCTTTCAGGTTCTGTTGGCACTTACACAAGCATACAGAGTCAATTGTAAAGATAAATGCTACCATTTAACAAAGCCTGAAAAAAAGATGCTAAGTTGGCTAATTACAAATTTAGTGCAGTAGTAGTAAACCAGTTACAAAGCAAGAGAGAATGGCTTCTATTGGCTACATTAGAGATGTATGCTGGACTGTGAAAACACTGTATGGTAATTCTATCTTTTATCTCCTTTATTGTGCTGATTAGTGCATTCAGGAGGGGGGGTGCTCAACCTAATCTGATCACAGGGCATTGTGTTTGGGATCATTAACCTATGTGAGGTCTTAACGTTGACAAGTCAGCTCCTACCCCCCCTCTACCTTTTTTTATGGAACTCGCTCATCCCTGGGTTCCTCTGTCTCTACAGACAACATAACAGCAACCAAAGAAAAACAAAAGATGAGGGGAAAAACAGCCGACAGAGCTATTTGCATGGCTTGTCAATCTTCCACAAACACAAGGCCCAAAGACTTGCCTAAGCAGCAGGATGTCGGCCCCTTTAGTCTCTGTTGTTGTTGGTTATTTACTTTCTCTGGGCTGCATCCTAGTCCCAAGAGACAAAGGGTCAACCTATACCTCAACATCTGGGATCTGCATCAGAAAAGACTAGTACCTTATTGCATGGCCTATTAGCAACCGTGCGGGTGGTAAGGCCCTGCTTCATGTAACTGAAATCCAACAAGCTCTATCAGTCAAAGCCTTCTCTTGCCAACCATTTTGGGCAATGCCATGATACCTGCATTTACATCTTTACCCACACTAATGAAATCCGACATCTGTCTAGATATTTACCCATTGACTGATTCATATATTTTCTTCCCATAACCCTTTTTCTATCACTGTCACACACATTACACACTCTGCAAATCAAAATTGTGATTAGTCTAGCATAACCAACAGCACCTCTTATCCACAAATCCTAGTTAAACTGTTGTGATACTGAAAAGCTGCCTGTCAGGATGGCAGAGCGGAGATGAAAGGCCCACAGCAAAGATAGCTGCTGATTGCCTGTGGAGGATGAATATGCAAATAAAGCAGAAGGTAAATGGAAAAACAAAGTAGGGGGTTTTGGCAGCAGAATTTTACATGTTCCCCTTTATTTGGCATTGGTTAAGAACACGGAAAGTCTATCAATAATGAATTCCAGTCAGAGCAAGGAAGGAGGCATAAGGGGAAATCAGTCTCTGCTTTTCCCCTGTGAGCCCCAGAGCAGTTTTGGGGCCTATTGTATTTCACACAAGCTTTTCAGTAAACGCACACTAAGTTTAAGTGACAGATAAAATGTAAAATTGAGGGAGATAAAACAATATCCATAACACCTCGGTTACATAACACCAATCAGATTGGGTCTGCATGTTTGGGCAGACAGTCCAGAAAGTAGGGCACCATTGCCTGCCAACTGCAAGCCCTATCTATTGACCACAGCAAAAGCAAAAAAGTAAATCAATTATCTGGTCGAATGTCTGTCATGAGAGACAAAAACTGGGCTCAGGACAGTCTGATATTGAACAAGACCAAGTGAACACTTGCCACCACTGCCACCAGAGCCAAAAGGCACTTTACCTAGCACTTAGCAAAATCAAGTGGCTTAATATATTTAGCTATCTTTGCAAAAATGCAAAACAGTAGAAAACAACCTGTCTGTTGTCTAAATACAGTGAAACTGGCCAGACAGACTAGAGTGCATCTTTGGGAAATGTGAGCACCCGTCCCATTGGACAAAAGATGAACAGGGCAACAGATTTTCCCTGGACTTGAGATAACAGAAATCCAACACCCTCGTCCTCCAGTGGGGCTCTTTGTACGTCTGAGAGAGGGTCAATCAGCAGCCGCTGACAGATGTGTCTGCAGTCGATTTAGCAGAGGAAGCCACGGTGAGGTCAGGCACAGCTCTGTCCCCCTTGAGGGAAGACAAGGATCAAGTCAGGATGTCCGAGACTGACCTTTTCTCACCGCTTAGTCTTTGGCATGCAACACCTGGACTAATATGATAGGATAGTTGAGTTAATTAACAAACCTGCAAAACATTAAGCCTATGTGGAAACTTCACAACACAATAGAAATTTTATTTCATACTGATTTGTCTCCAAATGAACAGCATACAGACAAACAATTTAAATTTGTCTAGAAATCCCATTGTGTTTCGAACAAAAGCAAGAGCCACTCCAGCTGGAAAGCAAACACATCCAAAAAACTCCAGTGGAGGTCTAAGTAGTTTTGGCAGATGCTCCAGGCTTAAGTGTCTGTTCAATTAGGCACTCCAGTTAAGATGGCAATCATGGTTTAACCGTGTGCCGATGTGTTGAGGCTAGAGTTGGAACAAATTCTGTCCTGGTAAAATAACTGGGCGTGAGACGTCACCGGTGGTCAGACACTTAAACAGTCACTCCTGTGTAGTACGCACCATCCTAATGAGGCAATAACAATTGCTAGGAGTAGAGGTCCATATCAACTCATAAGCAGATAATGGGAGAACAGAGTACAGAAACAGAAATGTGTAAATATTTGTGTAAATGGTGATATTAAATTGTTGCTGTCATTTGTATGTTACGGGGTTACATCCATGAACATCATTTTCTTTAAGCATGCTAAATGATATTGCTTTGTGTAAACTGGGGCCATTTGCAGAATATTGCAAACTCTGGCTTTTCCATTCACCAAATCGGGCTCTAATGCTAGTTTACTGACAAAAGTTGTTCTGTTGCTTTTCTAACTGTCATTAATTATTACAAGGCAGCTGCTCTCTCTTCAGAAACACAAAACATGATAAATTTCAGCTAAGTATTTTATTATCCCCAGGAAGAGTGAATAACACCTCTCTAACAAACCTGTTTGTTTACTGAAAATGAATGCAAACCCTTCAGGCATTCACAACTGAATAGCATAATAGGCTTGAGGTAATTAACAAAAACTAGTATTTAGTGAATGACAGGAGTCTCGTTGACCCACTGGCATTGACAGGAAGCTGATATTGAACAACAGATGAACAGAGCTGCTCCATTACAGCTCAATGCGCCATGTTGTGATGTCTGACTTGTCAGGTAGCCGGAGGGGGAGACACTGGAGATGACGCAGGGCAGGGGAGAGTGTTGGCTGGGTCAGATCTGCTGTACAACCCTTTGACTAACGGCGTGACTCAGTGCTGCTTTGGGCCTGGAAGGGAGCAAACTCACTGTTTGGTTTCATTTAAACATGAAATCAAAGAGGGTCAAACACAAAGCAGAAGGGGCAAAAGTCAGATTGGTTCAGGTATGTCAGAGCAACTCACGTGTTAATGCACAGACACACATAAGCATGCTGTATGTACACATACACAGAAGCAGCCACACACACACACACACACACACACACACACGAGCATAAGCTTTAGCACAATTCTAAATTCTTGTTATAAATTATTCTGGTTCACAACGTCATCAAATATTCATTACCTGTCAAAGTGCGAGAAAAGGCCTGTCTGGTAAATGCTTAAATCATAGAAAAGGTTTTTATTAGCATTTTAGATTTTTAGATCAGATTTTTTACAATGGCTTCGACATAATGATTATACACTTATACACTTGTCGCTCTCTTTCAGAAAATTATGAAAAAAGTATGTTGTATAGATACAAATAGAACACCTGCAACAGAGATAAATGACAAATCACAACATCTGTAATGAAGCCTCTGATGCCAAAAAAACCTAATCATAAATTATCCCGACAGGTCTTAAACACATATACAAATGATAATTTCACTACAGAGCTAACAAGACCACATACGCACAAAGGCCCTGTGCATCTTTCATTCTTACCAACATGCACACACATACTGTACATTTTTCACTCCTCTTGGTCTTTTTCTGCCAGTGAGCATTGCTTTCCGACCAGTGACTACTCGCTCCTCTTAAGTGCACACATCTGACAAGGATGTGACTGCCTTTCCCCTTTCCTCCACTCCCCCTAGTGTATCCATTCAACACTGCATCTTTCCTGTGCATCTCCCAAAAAGAGAGAGAGAGGGGGGGGGAGAGGCAGAGAGAGAGAGAGACCCCTCCTCCAGATGACATCAGCGCTCTATTGAAGCTAGAGGCAAACACAACTTCACATTAGTATTGAGATCTACCCTGTGCGCCGATTTCCTTGCACAGCCTACAGATTGTGTATGTGTGTGTAGGGGGGCACCAGTAAACATAGCAGTGCTTCTACAGATAAACTGCAAATAGCTCTAGCCTTGTGAGTGAGAGGAGCTTTTTTGGATCTGAATTTAAATCCCTATAGCCTGGATTGGATTATTATTTTTCCCCCGTTGTGAACCCCAATTTAAGAGGATACCTGTTACTTTCCATTTTTGGTTGATTATAGAGGTAAGTGCGTTTTTTGCTGGTACGGTCCTGTTGGGAATGCATCTTCTTTTTGGATCTTCTTTCTGGCTAAAGGAATTGAAAGTCATGCGGAATCCTCAAGAGTTGCTTGTATTTTATTAGTTGCCCTCTTTTTTCCCCTTCTTTTATTTTTTAAATTCTCGGCCCAGGCGTAAAATATTGGGTTTCTCTGAGTTGCTTGTGTCTCACAGGCAGAGTAGCGATTTAAGCGACAGTAGAATGGTGTGTGGGGGGGGGGGGAATTGTGAGTGCACTTTTCTTCCACATAACCAAATTAAGCTCTTCGATTGGTTTACGCACTGCAAGTCATTCAGCTCTGTTTGGCATTTAAAAACAGACTTATCCATCTCGTCATGGCAAGCCCCTCTCATGCCTGCAACTTGCTGCTTCGATCCTGCGCTGCGTCCCTCTTCATTCTGCATGTGTCCAGTGAAGACCACAAACGGCAGATCTCTGTTCTTGCTCGCGTTTTTGCTCTATCTAAATGGATTTCTTGTTGCGACAGGCGAAATTTGCTTCTTGATCACAGTCATATCCCGCCTCAGTACATTGGTCAAAACATGTGAAAAGCACTTAAGGGAGCAACAGGGACGTCTAAAATCTTTCCGTTCCTTATTTCAGCTTTTGATACTCCTAAAAATCAGTGGCGAATACGCAAACTTGATAGGATTAGGGGAATGTGTGATTTAGTCACGGTGTCGCAGCCCGAGAAGACACCCCGGCGTGCAGCTGAAATTGCAGTTGCGGATCCCGCGGTGTTGGACATGAAGGGGCAGCTGGAGAAACTCCGCTAAATGCGTCTCCGGCGTCACTGTCTGGACAACAGACCAGCTCCTATTCATGTCCTACTCCATTGAAATGTACTGTGTGCAACTGTAAGCTTGCAGATAATATGGACGTCCCCCCTCCCTAAAAAACCAACAACACAGAAAACACACGATACGTTGTGAGAGCTTTATGATGGGGCGCAGTCATGAAGGTCCCCTGAAAAATGCACAAAATAGAACCCATTCAAGTTTCATACGCATGAGTTCGCACATAAGCAGCGGCTCATTTAACGCAGATAACATGCTGTAACGTTACATTAACAATGAGTCAAAACAAATATCTGACATTACAGTGCAGTTGCAAGCTCTGTTGTGACTGTCGTATTAATACGCATCCAGAAATAAACGCGGTTTACAGTAAGATAATGACTTCTGCTCCTATGGCCGACTGACAGCAGATTTTCCACTCTAATGTCAATCTATGATGCCAATGAATCAAAGCCCGCTGTTTCTTTCTCCATACAAACCTGATATTTATCCCATTATATCAATGCAATAAAGTGGTCGCCTTCAATCTTCTTTCAGCCTAATGTCTTGTGGGCAACACCAGGACATGGACAGTTGTTTTTTTAACATAGGCTACATCTTTTTATCTTCAAGAAACATATAACATCACCCAGGTTTAAAACAATGAATGAAATAGTATATTTAGGCAACAGTCTGATTTCAGTAAATCACTGATAATGGCCTCAAACCTAACTTCAATTGTCAAGCAATGTAATGGTTGCTCTTTGTTGTCCAGCGTGTTTGAGAGACAAAGAAATAAATAGCCTGTTAAACATAGCAGACATGAGGACAGACCCAATTGTCTTCACTGATGACTGCCTGAGGCAAAAGTCCCCAGTCAATTGCTTTCAGAGGGAATTCACATTGCAGATTAACAACTAACCAGGTCACTACAGACAGAATTTTCTATTGCCAGAAATCTTAAAGCATAAAATATGAATGAATGTGTTTGGAAAAAAAAGTACTAAGACTTTCATAACTTCCAAGACATATTTGAGATTCAACACAATTCTGAGGAGGCCCAATTCAGTTCTTTTCATAATTTATTTAGCTACTAAGCAACATCTATCCCAAGCTTTAAGAGACAAATCATTTCATATTGGTCACTAAAAGAGAAGGTGTAAACGTGGCTGCAAGGTATAAATACTGCAGGAAAACCTTTGCAAGCGATATGACTCAGGAAAAACTGTAGATAGGCCAGTAGGGAGGTTAACAAATCTCTGTATTGTAGGTAGGTGTCTGGCCTGTGCTGAGATGGGCTCCTGTGTGCAACTTAACATGAGTATTCAGTGTTTTTCTGTTTGCTTGTCACAAACAGACATACACAGACACATTTCATCTTGCAGTGCCTACCACCCCCATGTGGGGAAAAAACCACTGCAGCTGCTACAGATCTCTTCTTTCAGGCTGTTACAAAAGAGAGACCCCCGTCTGTCCCAGGCCTCTCTATGCTCCTAATGGGCCAGCAAAAGTATCATCTGTTCAGCCCATCTAAAGACAGCACCAGGAGGCCACATAACAAATCTGTGAAACTATCAAAGATTTTTGCCCATTTTCTCTTCGGCCGAAATGTGTTCTGTGTCCCTGTGAATTCAGATGTGACCATGAATGTTCCATTGTGTCTCAGGACCACAGCAGGCCACTGCCCGGTGTCTTGACATACAACTTACTAATAGGTAAATCAATGGAAGACACAAGGTTTCATGACACACAAAAGTTAACAATAACCCATCTCGTTTAAAAACAGAAAATCAAGAAACAATAAATTTAAATACAAGAAAATACAAACGGACACTACATTTTGCCTTCATATCAGGTTAACTTCAACTGTTCTTCACTAAAATATCATACAGACATAAACAACTCATGTTCCTTTGAGGGTTTGCTTAAAACCTACGAACTTGCTGAGTAACATTGCAGGCAAAATGCATACAGACCAAAGTCTGAAAAAGAAATATAACCCACAATAATGACATTGTGAGCAATCAATCATAATTCAAAAGTATATTATAAATTAGAATGAATAATCAACAGCAGATACAAACAACATTGATTTCCCAATGGAGAGCTCTACCGTAGTTCAAAATTAATTTCAGGGCTCATGAATAATTCAACAGTCACCCATTACTACTTCTAGAGCTCTTCCCCTACTAAATGCAGCCTATGTAATATTATTCTGTATTTTACTGAACTAAAAGTCATTATAATCTGCAATACTTTTGACAGGCATGAAATTGTTTCTATTTGAGTTTTTCCAAAGCCTTTCTTGTGCCGTGTATGACTAGGGGGCACAAAGTCTTGGGTTCTGTTATTGCAGACTAATGTGCATTTATGCGTGTTGAGCTCACAATGGCTATCAGTGTCCAGCTTTGTGTAAGCCTCCCACGCTCTCCACTGAAAGGTAACTAGCTGTACACACACACACACACACACACACACTTCTACCAGAATGCTCAATTTAACTTCGCCAGTTCAGATTAAATGAAGCAAAAGCCACGTTGACTGCTAGAGAAATCTCCTGTCGGCCGGCCGAGCTTATTAGAACGATGGAGAAAGACATCCATCACTAAAAATGTTTAACTCAGCCTCTATTGCTCTCAAAATGATTGTGTGAAAACATAGCATGTGTGTTTGTGTGAGTAGGGGTAGGGTATGAGTTAATTTATATATATATATATATATATATATATATATGAGGAGTTTGCCTGACTAAAATGCTTTAATATGTAAACCTCCTCTGTTGAGGCTACAAGGTCCTCATGCTTGCCTTGTAGCGAACAATAGAGAGGGGCCACTCTCCTGAAATCCGATGAGCGTGGAAAAAGAAAAGGGAAAAATGGTCAAGCATCTAGGCCTGACTATGCTCCTCCTCGAGTAAGCAGGATGTGCATGGTTCAAAGCGCAATATACAATATAACGTCACACTGAGGCCTACGATACATTATTCTACATAATGTTTTTGTTCTTTCTGACTATATTTACACTTGTGTTAAAATGAATAACCATGTCTCTTGTCCCTTCTACTCGACATTGAGTCTGATTCTGTTATCTCAGCAGGTAACAGAGTTGTAGTGGCCAATGAAAGGCAAATAACTGGAGATGTTGCCCCATATCATATATGGGGCTATTTATGTAGACAATCACCCTGTCTCACAACCCTAAAAGCCTATTATTCAGAGTGCAGATAGATTTAGCTGGGTTGCCTTGATAAGACAGAAATGTAGAGACTATTACTTTCTTTTATGTAACGCTAAGAATTCAAGGATCCAAATCAAGACTACGTACTTAACAATATTCAGAGGATGGAGAACTTTACAAAATGAGGTGAAAGGGGCTATTTAAAATTGAAATAGCTTGACTAAGTGCTGCATTAAAAGTTCATTCCAGCAGACAGACAGCACATATCCCTCTATCATCCCGCCATTTTCTAAAACTCCATTACTGAATTTCATCTTTTTTTTCCCCTTGTCAGACTCCTTTATTCCAGAAGTTAGTAGAGGTCACATCTGGTGCTTTTTCCCCAGACTCTAATCTACTACTAAATGTAATACTGGACTGATGGGCCGTGTTTAGATGGAACAGAAGGAAGGAGGGAGGGGCGTTATTATTAGACAGCATCTCATGAGTTGTAATCGAGTTACAAGCTTCTCAATTCCCTAATCTTCTCCTTGTCATGGGCTACAACTGTTAAATGGCGGGGCCCCGTGTTCCTAATTTACCTTTACATGTTTTACAGCAAACACTGGCTGCCGGCAGGTCACAGGAATGGTTACATATAAGGACACAAAGCTATTGTGTTGTAAGAGGAAACATAACATTTTCTTTGGCAAGGGAAATTCTATTGTTACTTATAGAAAAAGCATTCATAGAATGCAAAGAGAGGACGGGGTGGGGGTAAGGGGTCACCAAGAGGAGCCAAGAGTGACAGGTATAGATACAAAATTCATATGGGCCTCATTTGTCATGAGTGATTTTCACAGTGAGTAATTCAACATGCAGTGAATGGATATGTTTTTCCTCTTGTGTGGAATATGTAAGAGTCTTGTTTTTAAACTAGCACAGACTGTATTTTTTTAATCACAGGACTAGTTCTCTTGTAAAACACGAAACGCTTAGCTAAGCAGTGAATTAGACTGAAAAGGGCAAAGGGGCTCCACCCTTAGCCATTGTGTTGGGGTCTAGATCACTGTTGTCTTTCGTATGCATAGACATTCTTTCTTGTATCACCATAGAAAAGAAATGTAGTCTGTTAGAGTAACAGCCTGTAAAAGGTCAACAGATTAAACCGTAGGCTAAGGAAAGGGTATTTTTATATAAGAATTCACAATGTAAGGGAGGTCAGAGTTGGGTATGAGAACCATTCCTACACTTAATTAGATTTCCCCAGTGTCAACATCTAGTTCACATAAGGTTTTATACTAAAGTTAGTGACTGAAATGAGTACTTGAAATGTACAGGGGAGTAGAGAATAATATATATTCCTAAATTGTTACCTGAAAAAAAAAAAGAACAATAAAAGTATTACTAACTAACTTAAATGCATAATACCTTTTTTTATCAATCGTCAAGGATTACTTACAACTTGTTACCTGATCTTTAAAACGTCCTATTGTACTATGACTGAATTTGGGCACTAAATGTGTTTGTCTCTGGTTATTTTTCATAGCACCATCCCAGGTGTGAGGAGAGCACAGTATGAGTCAAGCTGCAGATGCGTGAGGAAGGCTGTGCCCAGAAGGATAAGCACCTTGCCCCGTTTTGCTCCTGAGAGGAAAGAAGAACATTGGTTATCTGCTTCAGGAGAAGGGACCAAAGCCCTGGATTAATGTGTATACAGGCTCAACAAGGGAGCAGAGGATTCTGGGTTACCTGAAGACCTGGAGTACACAAGTGAACAGGCCTGGATTGAGCCCGTGGTACAGGGGATTGGCATGGCTCAGACCAGCTTTGTGTCAGCTCATCATGCCTGTCGGGCCTGATTGCAGAAAGGATCCTTTGCTAAAGCTCACCCTGTCCTACACACGGATCACTATACAACACCCAAAAAATCTCATTTGCAGTTATGGCTGGTGAGCTCAACAATTTCCACACCCATTAAGATTTTTAGTATTACCTGAGAGCGCATGCTTTGTCATTGAGAGGGGATGCTTTTTCAACAGGCTTATCTGCCATGGTAAAGGCAATGAAAGCATGAGCCTCTGACAACACAGAGGAGGTCATCGTCCAAACAAGGATCAGCTCAGCAAACAGTGAGCAGGTCAGGATATCACCAGAAACCCCTCGGACAAACTTTTCCTTTCAGAAAGGATAATAGCAAATTCAAGAGGAAATCTTGATTGGATTTTTGGTGGCAGGAAAGGATTTACCACATCGTATAAATCAGGTATGACAAATACAGATTGCTTTGCTTTTTTCCACTTCACTGACCAGACCACAATTTCTAATGAGACGTGCAGGAAGAGAGGTCATGGCAGGAATTCATAATTAAAGCAATAAATCAGTATTAGCCTAATTAAAAGGTAACTACACATTGATAGTGAAAAAAAGAGACAGACAACTATTTGGCACCTTCTGCTTTGTACCATGGTTTTGTTAATATCAAGGCCATCTGCTCTAAGTTTATGAATTGTGAAATTTAATACCTTGGTTAAAAAAAATCTAAGCTGTACATTTTCTGAATTTTTAACATACCGAATTTACAAAGATCATTAACATAGTGCTGTGCAAGAACAAATAATGCTACAAATTTCATTTTCTAACCTTGTAAAACTCCTTAAAACATGTCCTGCTTGGGTCTTAATCTGAAAAGATGTAGCTAGATATTTCTTCTCTACCTAGTTAAACCCCAGAATTTGAATAGCTAAAGGCATGGGTAATGATCTAGCGGGACTTAAGAGTATATCAGTCCCACAACAGATCAACAACAAAGCCTGACTTTGTTCACCCTCGTGGTCTGTAGCGATGAAAGGCAGCCTTGAGATAGAAACGTGTAAAACAACTAGGGAAAGCTATTACATTTCACAAGTCAGGGCCAAAAAGCAGAGGCACAGAGATTCAATTCACAGAGCTCACAAGTTGGAACATTTCTTATAAAAAAAAATTACAAAAAGCAGTTCTATTTCTAAAGAAGGTTGCATTCCTTATCCTATGAAATCTATAGATGATGTAAAGCCTGCTCTGGATAAAAAGTGTTTTGTAAAAAAAAAATTAAAAAGTTTTGCTTCATTTTCACTGTCTGGCAATCCTAATGATCAGTTCATATCAATTTAATAGGAGGAATTCAAACTGATTATTTCAGCAGTTGTTTAATCTAGAAAGTGCTGCAGGCAGCATTTCAAACACCCTGCAATTATGAGAACAGGAATTTGGCTCTCCTTTAAAGGCCTTGTGCATTAAATGTACCCTTCTGTCTTCTCCCCAGGGGCTCTTGAGTGATTAGACTGCCAGGCAACACAGCTTCAAGATGGTACATCAATGCAAGGCCTTTATCCTCTTCCTCATAAGGGTCGGGCTGCTGCTGGGTCTTGCTAACCCTCTGGTGACCTCCACCTCATGTCCCTCAGCCTGCCGCTGTGATGGGACCTTCATCTACTGTAATGACCGTGGCCTGACTTCCATCCCCACTGGTCTACCCCAGGATGCTACAGTGCTGTTTCTGCAAAACAATCGCATCAAGAGTTCGGGTATTCCTGCAGAGCTCCGCAGGCTCTCAAATGTGGAGAAGATCTACCTTTACTGCAACAATCTGGATGAGTTCCCCACTAACCTTCCTCTTGGCCTAAAAGAGCTCCACCTTCAGGAGAACAACATTCGGATGATTACTCATGCCTCTTTAGCCCAAATTCCCTACATTGAGGAACTGCACCTGGATGATAACTCAGTATCAGCAGTCAGCATAGAGGAGGGGGCGTTCAGGGACAGTAATCACCTCAGACTGCTTTTTCTCTCCAGAAACCACCTTAGCACCATCCCTTTAGGCCTACCCATGAGCATTGAGGAGTTGCGCTTTGATGACAACCGCATCTCCTCCATCTCAGAGCAGTCGCTGCAAGATCTCATCAACCTGAAGCGACTAATCCTGGATGGTAACCTGCTCAACAACCGTGGGATTGGGGAGATGGCTTTAATCAACCTGATCAACCTGACTGAGCTCTCACTAGTGAGAAACTCATTGACATCACCGCCAGCCAACTTACCAGGCAACAGTTTGGAGAAGCTGCAGCTACAAGATAATCACATTAATCGGGTCCCGCCTGGGGCTTTTGCCTTCCTTAGGCAGCTGTATCGCCTGGACCTGTCTGGCAACAACCTGAGCAGCCTCCCTCAGGGTGTGTTTGAAGATCTGGACAATCTCACACAGCTCCTGCTACGCAACAACCCATGGCAATGCACTTGCAGGATGAAATGGGTGCGTGATTGGCTGCGGTCGTTGCCATCTAAAGTGAATGTACGGGGCTTCATGTGCCAGGGTCCTGATAAGGTGAAAGGCATGGCGATTAAAGACCTAACTACAGACATGTTTGAATGCACAGATTCAGAACTCCCCACGTATGAGACAAGCACAGTCCCCAACACTGTGCGCCCCTCACAGCCCCAGTGGCCCTCATTTGTGACTAGAAGGCCTGTAGTAAAAGGGCCTGACATCGGTAAGAAATACCACAGCACTACCACCACTTCAGGCAGAAAGATCCTCACCATCAGTGTGAAGTCAAGTAGTGCAGATACAATACACATATCATGGAGGGTGTCACAGCCAATGACTGCCCTACGGCTCAGCTGGCTAAAGCTGGGACACAGTCCTGCATTTGGATCCATCACTGAGACCATTGTGCAGGGAGAGAGGACAGAGTACCTGCTCACTGCGCTGGAGCCAGAGTCTTCCTATAGGATATGCATGGTTCCCATGGAGACCAACAACATTTACCTGTCAGATGAGACCCCCGTTTGCATAGAGACAGAGACTGGTTCTCACAAACCATACAACCCGACCACGACTTTAAACAGAGAGCAGGAGAAAGAGCCTTACAAAAATTCCAGTCTGCCTTTGGCTGCTATCATTGGAGGGGCTGTGGCTCTATTGGCAATAATCATGTTGGCACTGGTGTGTTGGTATGTCCACAGGAATGGTTCACTTTTTTCCAGGAACTGCACCTACAACAAAGGCCGTCGGAGAAAGGATGACTATGCTGAGGCTGGCACTAAGAAGGACAACTCCATCCTAGAAATACGAGAGACTTCTTTTCAAATGATACCTATAAATCACCTACCTGTGTCCAAGGAGGAGTTTGTGATACACACAATTTTCCCACCTAATGGCCTGAGTTTATACAAAAGCCCACATAGCGAGAACAGTATTAACAACAGGAGCTACAGAGACAGTGGAATACCAGATTCAGACCATTCCCATTCATGATATTGCGCAGGCCATTCATGATGAGTGTGTGACTTAAACAGAGTGGCAAGACTTTCACAAAACACTGGATCTATAAGACTAAGGAAGCAATGTTCTGTACATTTGCCATATAATTTATATTTAAGGACATTTTATGAAGACAGAGAACGTCCGAGTTACAGGCCATCACTGAACCAACAGTGGGTATTGTAACTAACTGCAATTCTATATTTTAGGGTTTTGTAGTAATTTGTACTGTATTTCCTTTGCTTAAGGTTATCGACCAACTAAAAGAAACTCTGTGTTCTACTGAGATGACTTGTCAACTGTGAAAGTGGGTTTTCATTGCTATGTTGAACAATCAGACCTTAGAAAACCTTGTAGTATAAGCACAGGTCATTCTTTTAACTTTGTGGCTGTCTGAAAAACAAAAAGGCAAAAAAATGACATGAAGTAAACTAAGGCACAGCTGATCAACTAATTCACAAAGCAGGCATGTTGCCCTCTAAAACAATGTGCAGTCAGTAGCTGTCTCCACATACAACGGACCGAGAGACTTGCTCTAGTATTCATCTGGTATGAAGTACGAATAACTAAAGATGAGGTGCCATGCTTTATTTCTCTGCTTGTTCAGTGTGTGATATATATATTTTTTTGTTTGCAAGAAGAAGAAACACAGCAAGAGAACCCAAGCAGGGTTCCAGTGTTTCTGATAGGATTGTAGGCCACAGCACAGGGCAGATAAAGCACATCGACCTTAAGGAGCTCTCTACTCCTCAAAACAAGTAGACTGGACAGGCTGACACAGAGGACCCCCCACTATCTCTATTTGTACAAGCCAACAATGGCCAAACGACAATGGCGGCATTCTTTAGTACCATGTACATACGTCATTCTAGTCACCAGGCCAAAAAGACAAAACATGTTGGCTTTTAGAATTACCACAGTGTCAGCAACTCCTCGTTATGAGTATTATTTTGTATTATTTTCCAAATGAACACACTCTTACGTTTCCATAATTTGAAGTTAACTGTTCTTAACAATTAAAAACCAAAGTGCATTGTATGCCCTTTGGCCAGTCTTGTATGTGCCTTGATCCAATGCTTATTGTATTTAGCTTTTTAAGAAACCAGTGACTTTTTTTCATACACACTTGAATATGAAAATATTGGTCATATTACAGAATAAAAGTGGACAAAAATAACTTTGCTCTTCCTTACCTTGAGTACAACAAACGCCATTTAAAATAATACTTTGATTTTTTATTGTTCTGTTCAATTACTATTATCAAATCATGGTCTGCTGAGATTGCTCAATTAATTTGTTTCTACTCAAGAGAATTCTATCTTCATACAAATGTGAGCTGCCCTGGAGTAACAAGGAAGGCTACAGGGGACCTGTATTATTCATTCATATTTCAAATTACTGTCTAGGCACACAATCTAAAATGCTTGGAGATAAAAAAAATAAATAAAAAAAACATACCCTAATGCATTTTTATCATTCACAAATATCTGAACTCTCTCGTCTTAGCTCACAGCCTTAAAACCACAGATCCCCTTCTAAGACACAGTGAACTCCTTAACAATAACTCATATACTGTTCTTGAAACCCAGTTTTCCACTCCATGGGCAGTCTGTAGAGCAACATCTGCTTGAGGCTGCAGTTGCTCTTTCATGCGGTGAAGCCATGTGTGATTTATCCGATTGGCCAGAGAGAGAAATGTCACAGTAGAGTAGAAATAGGGCTGTGGAGAGATTGGACTCTAGGGTTTGATGAACTTCACAGGCACCAGGGCAACTGAAAACTAATGACGAGCCACCATATGGAGGGTGGTACAGGCAGACCCTGATGGGAATGCCCGTCCCCGCAGAGGACAGAGTATATATACACTACTCTCGGCTCCAGGCATCACACTTAATGACATGGTTACAGCTTACCCGGACTAGGGCCCATCAAAAAGTTAAACAGTAAAATAGCCTATTAGCCTATTTTACACATGCATCAAACAGAATATCTTGTGAAAGCCAATTATAATTAATGCATTTAAATTATACTTGCTAGACTCTAGCATTGACCATACTCAAAAAATAAAAGCCAAAAAAGTATTCAGTATGCATCACAAAAAATATTGCATACCCACATTCACACACCCACAAGCTCTTAACACAGTGAAAGCTTTAATTACAGTAAGGGGAGCCGCTAAAAGCTGCACAAGCTATCCAAACCTTAAGTTCACACTAACCCTGCCCTTTACACTAAATATATATCACACTGACTTGCAAAGTCAACAGTAAACAGACTACTGAGAGCACTGACTACTTTTAGAATGCTGAATAGTAATAGTTTCCACATGAATGCGGTCAATAGTTTTTTTGTACTTTGCCTGTTCAGCCATAGTCCTATCTTATTTGACTAGAGAAAAATGAAAAACTACATGATAAAACCTTGCAACACACTATATTCACATTTTATGCTGACCTACAAAAGCATAAAAGAAACAATATAATGTGCTATGATCTGTTTTTAAGTAAATTAAACCAAACAAAAAGTTGTACAGTTTTCTCATTGGTATTATTGGCCTAGCAGTATATGTGTAAGAGGAGATCTCAGCTGGCCTCACAGTTTCAGCTTCTCCCTGATGAATGAGGCAGCTCTGCAAATGTTGAGAAATGAAAAAGGGCTCTGCCGCTTGAGCAGTGTCCATATGTCTAGTAATTGCTAGAACCTCTCAAAAAGTGTTATTTTTGAGCCAGAAAGACTACAAACATAGTATATCAATGAGATCACTAAAATTTCTTTAGCAGGAACAGTAATCTTTTATGTGTTACTGATTAGCTTTTGGTATTAAGTAAATTACTCACACAGGTTTGTAGCGGACCACTTTAAAGCTCTGAGAATGAGCAAGCCGCTCTCACATTTTCTCTGTGTGATAAATTACAGTTAAGCCAAATGGTGAAAGCAGCATTCTTTTGTTGTGACTTTCACTAAAAATAATACATTAACCAGAGCAGCTTTGTGCATTTTGGCTTTCCCAAGTATAAGGCAAAATTGATGATCCAGACTGCTGACAACCCTGCGTGACCTCACTTATCACTCATGACCCTTAACCCATGTGTCCTTTTAAACAATTCCTTAATCACTCTCATGTTCTCACTGAGGTCAGACAAGTCTTTAAACAACACATGATGCCACATGCATTTGTCTCCTGTGTGACACACACAGAAGCTAATTATGTTTGTCTTTTATGTAACCCAGAGTTTAAAGCTAATGGGGGCAGCTGCACTGTCTGCCCCAGGCTGCTGTTATTCCTATTGTTATGGTACTGGTCACATTTGCATTCCTATAGATGCTCTTATCAAAGCGCCCTTGGATGACCTCACCATTGCCAATGGCTAGGCATGGTTCTTCTCCATCAGCACCATTAGTAAGATCAAAAAAGCACAGGCCATGTGACCCTAGGACTGATTAGAGGTCATTGAGGTAAGGTCAGACTCAGTTCAAGGATCTCAAGAGATGAAAAATGGATGAATATCAGTGCCCACAAGACATTGCCAGTCATCAGGGACTCTAATAGGCAACCTGTCCACCATATGCATGCTCTGTTTTGGAGAGACCCCGTAGCGTTCATATCTGGGCATTCTTAGCAGGGACGCCAGAAATTATGGGGAAAAACACTAAGAAGAAAAGGTCAAATGTTTAGCTAATGGCTGAATTCCCCTCAGAGCCATACAAAGGCTCACAGCATAAAGTTAAAACCATGCGTTAATACAGAGGAGACCAATTTGATTTTTTTAATTTGCCATTTTAAAATGAGATGGTTTATCAACATGATTAGGCATACTAGGGCGCCTTACTAAATTCTACAAAACAAGATAAATTGCTAAGACTTGACACAAGGGTGACACAAATCAACAGCAATGTGTCAGCATGAAGGAATAATCAAAGTTAAATAGTCTGGTCACATACTACTTAATGGTAGTAATGTACAGTCAAATGGGATGTCTTGCAGCACCTCGGCATATTGAACATTTTGTTCTAAAAAAAAATAAAAAAATTACACAGGAAAAAAGCCCCTTGTTATTAAACTCTTGTTAAAAAGTGTGCTTCATCAGTACATAGTCTGGTATTCCAAAAACAACCACATATTCAAAGCAAAAACAAAGGGGCACTTGCTTTTTCCTCATATCCTATTGCACACAGCTTGCACATCAAACAGACCCATGATTTAATGGACTCTAAATGCTGAGCAGAGTGGTGCTGGGGTCAGAAACCAAACCAAGGCTCAGGGCCTCCCAGAAAGTCTGCACTTCTGCCAATCTGTAAAATGTGTGTGTGTGTTCTTGTGTATGAGGTATAAAAAAGACAAGAAAACTGTGAATGTTGATGTTCAAATGTGTTCAAATCTGTTATTAATGCAAACATGCTTGTGAATGTCTGGCTGTGGTCATGGAGATACACACAAATGAGTATCTATGACGGGAAATGCAGAATCCTCAAAGGCATATAAAACAAAGACCACTTTTACTGTCATTTGACTATTCCTGTACCTGACAGGATGTTTTTGATTTTCAAGCCATCTTCATCACCCATTCATGATTGCATTTGACAATATAAGGCTCATGCTTACCCAGGCGAATGTCCGCATGAGTGAGTATGCTTTGTCTTCTTATGTGTAATTATGAACATTATAGTGGTTATGATTACTTGTACTTGTTTCATGGGAACCAGTGCATATTGTTCACACATCTAATGAACACAAACAGACAATCATACTGATTGGTATGCATGCAAGCAGAATAACCTCAAGCCATCACATCCCTTCCTTAAAATTGTCCCAAGACTGTCATGTGACTTTGTTGCTCTCAGTCACAAGCACAGCCTGTTCTAGCTGTAAAAGAGCGGAGGGGAGAAAACAGTGTGTCCGCTGAGAGACGTGTCAGTGTGAGTGATGTGCTCCTGTGTGGGGGGTGTTGTCCTCTCCACTCTGTCTCTGACCAGCTCCCATCTACCACCCTCCAGGCCAAGACCCTCTCCATCTCCTCACATTACTCAATGACCTGAAACCACAGGGCCAAAAAACCTAACCAGCTCTTCAGTCTTCTTAATGAATCCAATTTTTTGCCTGAGAGCACAAGGCGTGCACATACATCTATCGCAACTCTAAATTATCTGACATTAATACAAATTAACAAGAGCCACCGCCATCAAGACTGTGCCACCCCACAATGGACAATGACAACACATCTATATTACTATATGAAGATAGCAACTTATTCTATAGTCAATAATCTCATTTAAAAACAGGCTATAACAAAAACAAAAGCAGAGGGGCTGATTGGTGTTGGTGCCATTGCACTATGAATTATACACAATATGTTATGAAAATATCCATATAATTGACTCTGCTCTATGGCAGCCATTAATTCCTGTCCTCCATTAAGTGGTTTAAATGATCTTGTAAGAGGCCATACATCTCCTGATGCCCTTTATGAGATCAACACCACGTCTCCCTTGGAACTTAATCGACCCTCAGTCCCATTTGTCCATGAAGTCTGATGCAGAGGAATAATTATTTCATTCCTAAAGGTTCTAAGGGGTCCAACTTGTCCATTACCCCCAGTAGATCTGCAGCTCTGCAGTGGGAGGTCAAAGCTCCTCTTCGATCCATTCTCTTCTCTCATTTATGTTAAGCCAGCTTTAAATGTCAGTACAGTATTTGCATGCCAATGTGGCTATGTCTGTAGCTCATTATTTTCAGATGTTGACAGCCTAATCGCATGCAAGTTTAGACCACTTTGCTAACCTAATGCGTGCTACAGCCAAGACATACTGAATAACAAGCCAAGGTGTGTAACTGCAGTGTTCATCTGCAGCTGTCTTATTCATTTCTGGTGGGAAACCAACAGAAAATGCAGCAACCTTGCATACTCGGTTCATCAGTAATGACAAGAAACATTCCACACTGTCCATCAAACAGCATGGTTTTAACCAAGTCTACTAAATAACATTAGCGTAACAAGAAGGCCAATATTAATTACATCAATTATATGCTGAGGCTTCTCCCACTCATACACCTAACGATGTCTTCCAAGATGTTGGGAGATTAAGCAGGGCCAAACTCTACCTCATCAGGTCGGATATTACCTTTTTGACAGATTGACCTTCAGGCAAGAGCTTAGTCCATCTCTCCAGAGAAGTCCATCATGCCACTCATTCACTCAGACAACAGCTCCTCCACACCTTAGCTGGAGCTAACACATAGACATTTGCTCAAGGGTAGCAATGTTTTGGTACTTCTCCAAGAAGTGCAGAATTCAGCAGTGTCAGCACCTTTTAGGATTGTAAATACAACCTGTCACCATTCATCAGGGCACCAGAAGGAGAACACAGACACTTCAAGGCCTCATTATTTCGCTGTCCTCAAGCACCTCGACATAAGATCTCTGCAGTGCAGCAAAGGGGTAACATCCATGACCCAGTGTAGGCCAACCACCACAAAGGGTTATTAACATTGCATGTGGGCTTGGTGTACTCACATAGTTTCAGTCACAGTTACCAAACTCTTGGAGACAGAGTTGGCGGAGCTGACATCGGAGGGTTGAAACACGTGAACGCAGTTAGCGTGCTGTCTCCTGCTTTCAGAAGTGTGGAAAAGTGACAGCAGTGTCATCCTGTAACTATACAAGTTATGCACACATCCCTGTTACGGGTCGAGAGACTGCAGTTAGGAACCCCCCCCCCACCGGATCATTCTAACACACTCACAGTCAAACACACAGAAAAAAGTTAACAGGGAAAAGTTTGGGGGAGAAGCCACCAATGGGCAGGGCAGGGTGGTGGGATGTGGGATTAATTAAAAGCTGCTGTCACTGTGGTGTGCTGGTGACACGCAGCCACACGATTACTGAGATCTCTGTGTGAGAGGAATCTGCTCCCACAACTCATTTCCTCCCCATTGAGGGGGGAGCAAAATGGGACTGTCTGTTGTACAAAATACCAAGAAAGAGAGAATCATTTTTCATTTAAAGGAATTTGAGAATCCAAATGGAAAGAAAGGGCAGGGGTGGGGAGAAGAAGGATGAGGAGAAATTCTTTTGTTTTTGAATAAAAGTCTGAATCTATTCCAATCGAGTGGTACACTGGGGTGGTGGGAGGGGGAGGTCAAAGGATTTAAGCCACTGTAATCCTAAGACTGCTGTTGCTTAAAACCTGCCTCAAATGAACAGGGATGTGTGCGTCCATAGACACGCAGCTTAAACTAACATCTGGCAATGCTACCATATCTAACTTTCCACTTAATTGTTAGGATGCTTAGTAATCCCTTTGTTGTGACCATTATAATGAAAGAATGATCAAATTACAAAATACAATAATACAACAACACTTGAACACAAATACTAATCTTGTGCTGCAAAGATTAGTCAGCTATTTTGAAAATCGATTAAATATTTCAGTCAATTGTGTTTTATTGACACGGAAAACAGACGTTTACAATGCCAAAGCAAATGTGAAAGAAAAACATAAACAGAAGAATTGTGCTATTAAAAATATATAAATAGATTAGTAAAATAAGAAAATGAAAAATGTTGTTCAATTCAGTCATATATTAAGAAAGAAGGTCATATATTCTCTGGTTCCAGCATCTGAAATGTGAATATTTGCTGCTTTTCTCTTCTATGGGTTTTGGACGATTGGTCAAACAAAACAAGCAATTAAAAGATATCACTTTGGTTGCAAGGAGGTTTAAATTTATAAATCAAATACTATTCCATTGAATCTATCATTAGTTGCAGCACTACATGAACCCATCGTATAAGCTATATGTTATGTAAGCCTATACACTACCTACAGTGTAAAGCCATGCAACCATGACAATTCAATATTCAATTATAATGTTGAGGGTTTCTTTTCAACAAATTATTTGAAAGAATGTAAGAATAAAGACCTCATAGTTGCATCGGTTTTTAGGATTGACCCTTATTTATCAAGTAATTTTAGTGTATTTTTGAGCGGCTACCAAAATAGCTGTCAAAATGGTTCATGGAGGTGTAGCATTAGGTTGTGGGGGCATCGCAAGCGGACACACTACAGCTTTAAAAAATTCTCTAAAAATTCTTTTAAAAGTTTTTTTTTTGTGTAGAAAACATCACAGATCCTTATGTAACCAAAGCTTAGTTGTTTTGGCTGCAAATATGCAAATCTACAAAACATACTTTATTACTTTTTGAGGATTTTAATTTCGGATTCAGTGAATGCATTTAAAGCAAGATTAAAAAGTAAAATAAAAATGTCTTGGGAAATTTTGGAAAAAATCCCACCTGTTCATAGTGTTGTAAGAGTGAGACATACGGCGAGGAGGCTGGAGTGCTAAAGGTTACACCCCAGTCACAGATGTCATTAACAACAATTCTTATTGAAGGTGATAGCTATGGTGAAAACAGCTTTCTGTAGATGAGGTAGACAGAAATGGGGCTTATTAATTCACACTTCACTCTTCCTGTAGAAGGCAGATAGATCTGAATATACCGCGGAAGTTTGGAAAATAGACAGAATGCACATGTACGTGATCTCAGTTTGGCAGCAGACTCAATAAATGATACCCCCCACACGCACACACTTGTGAGACTGTTCTTCTTGCTACCCAATAAACCAAAGACTGTGTGCACCTAACAAATTAAAGCTCTTCAGGAGTCAAATGAAAATTTAATATAATCAGAAGCTTTAAGGCTACTAATTATTCATCTCCTTTAATATGCAGACATTTCATTTAAACAAAAACTTAGGCAGAAGAGGAACGTTTCCAGTTTCAGAAAACACTGCTGGGAATGCTGGCAGGCCCATTCTTCATTTTCTAATTATGCTGGATTATTATTAGCCAGAGACACAACTGACGAAGAAGACATACATTGATGGAAGTAGTGCGCTAATGAAATCAGGAGATGCCAGGAAATGCACGCTGAGCAGATGATATTATAATATTATATTATAAAGTATAAAGGGAATCTACTGTACGCGGTGCAGAGGCCAACCAAAAGCATAGAGTATTGAAGGAAAAACAAGTAAAACTGAAATAATGAGAAAACGTAGATTTTTTTTATATTTACTAGGGACAAGGCAGACATACTCTGTATCGTACATCTGTCTACCATATATTCCCTGTGTTTCAGACCAGCAGCAAACGGCCAAATGTTCCCAGACTGGTGCTAATGTGACATGGGTGATGGCTTTTGTGTAGAGTCACCAGAAGTTGTCAATGGCACCACGAGCTTGGTCATTAATCACCCATTCGCCTGGTTGTGTGCATACATGACATGAGGGCAGGGTCGCAATGGAAGGGGGTTGAGCCCTGTAACATGGACTCTTGCCCTAGGAGCCCCAATGGACTTGAATCAAGAGGTCCCACACATTCATAGTTACCAGGTCACTAATCAAATTATGTTGATAGCCAGGGATAGCACTCAGGACAACAGAATTCATTTAGTATCCCTCACCTCCATTGTCTCTCTGCCAGGGCATCACTGGGGTCTGGGATAAATAAGTAACCTCCTTTTCTTCTCAATTTATTTGAATCCCTTCAAATGAATAGCGTGCCCTGTGAGAGAGGCATGAATAAAACACAACAATGAGAATACGTAATTTGGAACTTGTGACAAAATAGTTGTCACTGCAAGAAAAACTATGCAAATGCAAATCTTCAGCATGAGCCAGATGGTCATAGTTTGGGGCAAATTCACTTAGTCAGACATAAGTAATGTATCACATTACAAATATGGCCAATCCATTATTGGACAACACTTTAAAAAAGGGACTCTGAGCTGAAATATGTCCATCCATCACTAGAGGTGATCATTTGGCTATATGTCCCCTGAGGTGACTAAACACGTCAACCTGGCACTGTCAGACAGGACTGTGTGTGCGGGCGCTTACACGTGTGTATGTCACTCATGCATATACCACAGTCCCAAAGGGATCCAGTGCCTTTGCTGTGTAGCATTTTAATTAATCCCGCGATGACAGAATGGATCTGGCAGGTTATGTGTATCTTAGGGCTGGGGTGAGAGGGTAGTGAGGAGAGAGGAACATGACAGTGGGGTTAATGCCAAACCCACCACAAGGCATAACACAGTGAGCAGCAGGTCCACTTTTGGACAGGTGCTCCTTGTGGGGTCACCCGCCAACTCCCTAACCACACAAAGCCACCGTCTGTCGCCACAAATCCGACCCGCAAGGCCAGAAACGGAGAAACACATGGCCTCAGTTGACTCTGATAAATGTTCTGAATTTTTAATGAGTATAATACAACCAAACATTTACTTATGTTTGAGCCTCTTCTATTAAAGGGTAAAAATGTACCGGTTGGCCGTTTCCTTAGATTGCCTGCTCATTTCCCTGACTCCTGGTCTTGTCCTGAGGTGCAGTTAATTTGAGCAGCTTTAATGTGTATTTGACAGAGCGTAGAAGATGTATTATCACCATTGGTTTCTTTGCTTTGTGAAATTTGTCATTTCAATGACCATTTAAGCTCACATTTCACACTAAGTGTGATTTGAATATAAAGTTGGTCATACATTTACACCATCTTAAGAAATCCTTGAGAAATGCAAATCTTTTTTGAGGGTGATTAATTAAAACCTTTAATGTGGCGGCCATTGTTTCATGCCCTGGAGTGGACTGGGGTGGGTGACTACAAACGGTGGCGGTTGAAACTCAATGCGGGCCAGCTAGTCCATTCTTAATCATTTCCAGCCAGAATACTGAACACTGTGAAGGTGAATGGTGTCACATGTACCAATGAGAAAATTGTATTTCAGAGTCAAAATGAGAATTGCTTTAATCGATAAGTGCAATAAATGCAGAAGAATTTGTCTTGGTGACAAATTTCTCGGTATGAAGAAATAAGAAATTGCAAGCAAACACACACACACACATATATACACACACACACACACACACACACACACACACACACACAGTGTAAGGTCAACAGGACCTCACCTGCTATGCCAAGAGGCAGAACAAGACACACATAAGGACCTATAGACAATGATACACAATATAAAACCTTTAAACTTTTCATTTGCCATATTCTTCTGCCTATCAGTAGCATGCTTAGAAGTGAGTGCATGAATGTCATTGTTATTTTTCTCTAAAGCACATTGTGTATTCAAAAGTATAACATTTGTCCATCCAGCTCCCAAAGGCTGCGCTCTTTCAGTCTTAAATTGAAATAGACACGGGTCAGGTGTAATATGGACTGCGATCATAACAGAAAAATAATATAATAATTATAGTGCACAAGGCAACATTGCTAGATACTGCCAATCAGCAGAACAAATGGCTTAAGTATTGACTGGATATTCAACCAAGACAATGGGCATCATTGGATGTCAGTCATTTAAGAGACAGCAATTAGCAGATTTTATAGCAGATAGCAGAGGCTGCTGAAAAAGAGCAACGTTCCTCACTTAGCTGTTGTGAAATGAGAGAGACACAGAGGAATGTCTGTGGTAAAGGCATCTTTTGTTCAGAGGCTCAAGTGCTTTAGTTTACAATACAGTCAGAGTGCTTCTTTCATACTACCAGCACACGGTCATGGTGGAATTCTAAGCTACAGAAGAATAGAGAAAGGGAAAGACCAAGAAAAAGATGGACAGAGAGGAGATTAGAAAATAATTCAGAAAGGGAAACAAAGACTGAGAGACAAACCATCAACCACACAAAAAGACAGTGTAAAGCCAAAGAAGGTGTGCTAACTTGTCTATAGGTGGCAATGGCTATAGGACTAACACTTGAGGACAACATCTAATTGCAATTTGTCCAATACCAATAATGGGGTTTCAAATTAATTTGTGATTATTTCATATAAATTAAACTCCAGACCTTGTTGTCGAGGTGCTGCAAGGGTTCATTTTTGAGACAGTCAGCCAATAAGGAAACTTCTTGCATCAGGTTTTTGAAAGAATTTGAAAGGGTTACCAATTTTGCCTTCATTTATTCGGACATTACATTACTGGTTTACTTGGCATTTTTAACAGCTATACAGTTTGTCCACTTATGGTAATGAAGGACAACCTTCTACCCAGCAAATTGCTAATTACCCATCTGATAATGATGTGATACAATCAGATGGTCATTCTGTCTTCACCCTCCAGGCATGCACACTTCAAAATGTTAAGCTGGCAATGCATTAAACTCCAGGGGTTTATCTTGCCACTAGGAGTTCTGCTAAAAGGCAAGTTCCTTCTATTACTCCTCTATGTTCTGACCTATTCAAAAAGCTGCTAGATCAACTTTCAACAGTTGACCATGTTTGTATGGGCGATATTGTGCTTCATGAATGAAATGACTCATTATAACCTCAGTGGCTTTCATAATCCATCATAATAATTAAGTATACTGAAACTTGTAATTACTGCTGCCGTATTCACTGCACAAGCCAAGCAATGTTTTGTAGAGGAAACATTGTGCGATTATGTGAAATGTAGAGAAAACATTTACTGTTTGATATTGTTGTATCTACACACAACGGAGATCTCCCCAGATCATCACCACTACACAGCGAATTATTCCCAGTGGACAAGTGGCAAAGATCGCAGGTGCTACTGGATTACCGGAAAATACTTGCTGTATAAGCTCCCTCTTTAGACTCTCCCTAAAGTGTGTTGCGCTGGTACAGTGTCATATCATATTTGTGACTGAAATGTCTTTTTGACTTAACTGTTACAATTGGTTAATGTTAGCATAGCATTTTAAGGTTGTGTTAATAATGCAAAAACAGGTGGTTGCAATGTGTACTGTGGGGGGTTTAAAAAAGCTACAGGTATAGTTATACTGGATCATCTTTAATTTGAATCTGTATTAAAATCTCAAATGCTTATTTCAGAATTCAGAAATTGGAGCACTAGGCATCAGTGAAGTACCATTTAGGAGTGTGACAAGTATATCACTGACAATGTATTATTAATATAAGGTTCATTAAACAGACTACTTTTGGGCTTTGTAGCACTCAACCATAAGTATCAGGAAATGTGACAATCTGACGGAAATCTTAGATTTAGGACACTAATCAAACAGAAAAACATTTAAGGAGTAAGAAGTAACTGTATGAAAACCTGTATGTAATTTATTAGACGAGGCAATCAGTACTCAGCCCATATTACATTTTTGGATGATGTTTTATGCAAATTTAATTAGCCATTATTCATATTCTCATTATTAATTATGTGTCCTGTGATTCTGATGGCATTCAAAAAATGAAAGTGAGATGGTGTCCAAATGAAGGTGCTAATGCTCTGATTGTGTTAAGATATTGTACCTGATGAGGTTATTTCACAGTCTGGCTTCATTTTAGCCGACAAGCTTCATTAGTCTCTACCTCCAAAATGGCACTCAAAGTGCATGGCCAAATGGTTATCAAGTGCTAGGAGCCATGCTGGGACCTGTACCACGCACTATAAACCTCTGATATTAATTAACATCAGTTGTCCACAGATTTTATTGGGTGATGCCTTTTTAATTGACACCATGACTGATGAATTCAGAAGGTACACTTCACTGTAAGAGGGCAAAAAAGACAAATTAAAGTCAATTAGTTTTAGACGGATTGAAGGAGGAGATGGACGGGCAGATGAGAGAGGAACAGCCCAGCCATAGGAGCTCAGGCTCAGTCGGAAATCCAGACTATGGGGAGATCCAGTGTCTGCCAATGTGAGATAAGGGCACCACAGAAACTATGGCGCCCTGCCCTGTACTGTTGCTTTAGAAAATGCAGTGGAGAGAAATGGCCGGGGTCAGGTCTGCAGCAGGATCAGTTTTAAGAAAGCTCTATTCCCAAAGAGGCCCCAATATGTGTAGAACAGGCAACTTTTGTTCTTTATTTACATTCTTGCTGGATTGGCTGGGATGAATTATGGAGTCTATTTTGGTTTGCAAAGGGGTTGATGAGGAGGTGGGCCAAGATGCAAGTGAAACCCCAGAAGCTTTGAGCCCCAGAAGCCATAGTTTGTGAGTGTGTTCTCCTGAAAGAGGCAAGCAGTCCCTGCCAACATGGAAAACCATGGTGAGAGTGTGCCTGGCCTCAGCAAGAGCATCAAGGCCAGCTGGAGAGAGGATCCAGAGCAAAGCTTTACAGGTGTTCCCTCCAACACTGTGGCTTCATTTATGTATAATTCTTTAGTACATGGGAAAAGCATGCATGCTGTTTTAACACTAATGGTTAATAACCCACTGCAAAAGATTGTATAACATATACAAAGAAGAGATTGTGCCAATCTCTCAAGATGAAATCTCTGGCATGAAAACCTTGTCCTTAAAGGGCTCTTTGATGAACTCAAAACCCTCGAATCATCTCTTCAACTAAAGAGTGTATTATTCGTCTGAAAAGTATTACTATCACATGAGATTAGGATACAATATCCATAGTGGTAAAGGCAACGTCTAGAGTCACTGGCTATGCACATCAACATCACCGACAAAAAAACTAAGCTCATGGTCAAAATGAAGATTTCAAAAATTCTTTACATGGATAAAATCCAAAAGGGGCTTTGGCAGTAAGATGTGAAACATGACAAACATTTGTAAAACACCAGAAACGGACTATCTATCATCAGGGGTTTATGAGAATAGGCAAGAATGTCTTGTACTGACATCTGTTAAATTGAAATATTTGGGACTGCTGGCAAGTAAACAGTAAACATTTCTAATAAATTAAGTTTTAAATTTCTAAATCAGCTTCTAACCATTACTACACAGATCAAGTTGGATTTAAGGAGGTAAGCTCTCGTTACAGTTCCTGAGCACCAAATTCCGCTTGTCTATTTGTGGATAGGTATGGATACAATACAAGAGTATTTTATTGCCTACATTTTTCATGAAAGCAAAAATTATTTTATTCAATGACTTTTTTACTTTAGCAGAGGTGAAACAGGTGGTTAGAAAAATGGTATTGTCATTCTATTATAGTGCATGAACTTGATTATTCTGTCATTTGGCTATATGAAGTAATGATGTACATGAAGACCATTGCACTACTGTACCACTGAGGGATGAGTTGATGTTTTTAAGGTGTTGTCATAATATTACCACAATATTATATTTACATAAACAATTGCGTATAATTAGTGAGATATGCAAAAAATCTTGAATAATATGGAATTAGTTATCAGGTTGAGTTGAAATCCTCCCTTATGCCTGTGACACAGGGCCTTAATCACCATCCTCATGAAAACTACACCCAGTGGCCTCTATATTGTTTGAAATGAAGGATGAAAATTCAATACTTTGTCTATGTTTAGCTTCATCTCCAAGTCAGGAACAATTAAAATCAATTGGCGTGACTTCAGACAGTGTGGTAGCAATGTAGAATTAAAGCAGTGGAAGGGGAACAGGATATTTTATATACATATTGAATGCAATCATGAATCTTGCCATCGGAAAAACTAAAGAAAAACTTAACCCTGAAATTATCCATTGTTTCCCTTTCTTAGTCACTGAATTGGACTCTCCAGGTGACGGCATAAAATATCATTTTCAACGATTATGTCACATTAAATTTTTTTAATGACAATGCTGTGTGAGGCTATACAGCAGTGCTATGTGCTATTGTGCAAATCTCAGCATGCTAATATGGTCACAATGATTAGCAGGTATAATGTTTATCCTTTCCACCATCTTACTTAACATGTTGGCATGCTAATATTTGCTAATTGGCATTAAACACAAATAACAGCACAGCTTCATGGTCATTAGCTTGGTCTAAAATGAAAGTGATGGACAAATCAAAGTTTTGACCTGATGAGGCTGCTAGACGATAACTGGGTGATTGTCTGAACCAAATTCAAGTCAGGATTGAGACATATTAGCCTGGACCAAAGTGGTGGGCCGACTGACCAAGCGACCGACCAAAATTGACACCTGTAGAGCCACGCTGCTAGCATGATTAACAACATACATTACGGGATGTTTTGTCCTTAGGGCAACCTTTTCAGTAGTATATGTAATACTGCATGTTATATGTAAAAACTAACAATGCAAGCATGCCAAGATATCAATATGACCCTCTGCTAATGAAATGCATATAAATATAGCCACAAGAGGCAATTTGCAGGTTCAAACCTTTCCCGCTTTGGCAATTTCATCAATAGTTTCACACAGGTGGTCCAACATTATTATTATTATACAAATTTTGTAACAACTGGACAAACAATTTCTTATTTATAGTCTTATTTGTGTTGTAACATGCCCATTTGTTGCATTTGTAGCCCCCTAGAGGCCAATTTGAATGAAACTTTCAGGGTATGTTTCAGGTCCTTATGGGACATAATCTGCACATTTTGTGATTTTCATGCATCGATATCTAAAAAAAATGTATTACAGAGCCACCATTTGGATGATTGGGCTCATATTTCTGTGTAAGATTTTCACATAAATAATAAACCGAAGACAATGGAGTTCTACCGCTTTGCAGTTTGAACCCCAATAATGAAGCCATATTATTAATATTAAAATGACAGTAATCGGACATAGTGGGTTGTTTTGAAAATAGAGCGTTTGTGCAAAAACAAAGGTCCAACAAGAAGGAAGGCCCTGAGGATCAGGACCCAGAGCACAGTGAGAGGAAAGACACTCCTGGTCTGCTCCATGCAGTCATTAACCTTTCTCCAGCATGGGAAGGCCGTGTGCTTTCTTCTTTCATTCTATTCACACACTTCATTAACAAGCTCCCTTTCATAGACTAATTCCCATTTCAAATTTGCTCTTTGTTAATTAGAAGCAGGTTTAACCTCACAAAGAGCTTCTATTGTGTTTACTTTTTAATAATATTACCCCATGTAAATGAATTAGCGCAAAAACACACTGTCCAAGGCAGGCACTTCAAAAATGTATTGGCAAGTAATTGAGTGTGGATGCAAACGCATTTGTGCTTTTTCAGTCTAAAATAAAAGCTGGTGTCTTGCCTTGGATTTCTCTTCTGTTGGTGTTCCTAATTAACTCCTGTTTTCAGGGGGGATTTAAAATAGGCCAATGAAGAGACACGCTAAAGAGAGGGTTATAACGGCCTCCTCATCCAGTAAATTAACCTTGGCTGCCTTTTGCACCCAGAATGTAACAGGTTTCTAATACATTTTTGTATCCAGAACGCTATTCACAAGCCTAAGAAAGATGCTCAAAATGTATTGTTCCTTGATAACAAAGTAGTTGAATACTTAGCTCCAAAACACAAGACACTTTTCTTAGAAACTGTTAGAGACACATCCCCTGGTTCTCCCACTGGAGTCAAATAACCCAGTGGTGAAACTGCAGCTGGCGTGCAGCTTGTAAAAGAGGATCTGGACACAGATGTAACAAAGGGAACAGAAACAATGTACAGTGTGTCCCATGTTAAGGGATGTCCACGGTGAGTGAATCCCACACAGTGGAGAAAGCTAATTTATCTACAGACATTCATCATCAATAGGGGCTCTCTTCCAACAGCTGCACCCCTCCTCCTCGTCCCCCTTCATCTCTCTCTGCAGTGTCCATTTGCACCATCCGCACACAAAATTAACACAGTCATGCAAACAAACACAAACATACATGCTACATGTCACACACACATGCTCCTCAGAGGTGCTGACTGTAGCCTTGTCTGTCAATTAAGTTCAGGTTTAGGATGATGGTATTTTGAAAATATGGGCTTTGACTTTAAGGGAGCATGCATTATATGGGTTCAACAACACAGAGTTCACTTCCTCCCTCCTCTAATAACTAAGGTGTAATTAAACGAGACAATTGACCTGGTTTATCTCGTCTGTGGTATGTTTAATGTCAATACTCTTCATAGGGTTTTGGTATAGCTGTACATTAATGAAGTATAGGTGTTTGATTATGTCTTTAAGATGAAAAAGAACCTCTTCACAGCTGCTTCCCCCACACATAACCATGAAATGAAACTACTGAGATCACATCAAAATACTGGGAATGTCTGCTCTACCCTGTCAAACACAGTGGCAGAAATTACCATATAAAAAGCTATCCTTCTATTCATTAGTCCAAATGAGTCAGTCTCATTTTGATGAGAGGGGAAGGGAATATGAGCCATTTCTACCACTGCTTAATTGGCAGTGTCTGACTAGCACCGCTGACACCAGGGGAGAACAGTCGGTGCTGAGACACATGAGTAGGACTGTCAAGGAGACCGAGAGAGTCTGTCTTGGTCACTCTTTTTTTTTGTCTTGCGCACAAACGCTAATACAATTAAAAAGCTCTACTAAAAATTGTCATAGACCTGTCTTGTTTTAAGTGTGAGTTCACAACAAATAGTCCAGGAGTTCAGGCATATTGTGGTCATGCTGAATTCAGTAAAACAAGCAAACAGAAGTGAAGGTCATTTTTGTTCACGCTGCAGTTGCTTTTAGCCCCTAAAGCTGATGATACATGGGGCAACTTATTGAGCAATGTTGCTTGGCAATCTTACTAGTGGCAAGTCCGACTATGTTTTGAACGCACAGCAGTGGTGCGGGGCTGGTTGCGGAGTGGTTGGGGAAGGGGATTACGGTAGTAATCTTTACTCATTACCACCACCCTGCACGATTGCTCTAAAAGTTGCTCTGTGTATCATCAGCTTAAGAATGTGGAAAAAACAAGTTTGTAAAAGATGAGATCTTGATACTGTGGAATCTATTTCAAGAGAACCCTAATTAGTCTGGCCAAATAAATCTATCAATAGCAAAAAAAGCTTCTAAAAACATGCGCATTTTGTTTATTTATTGTTTTGTGACTCCTTTACCTTCTATAAGCAAGATAATGTTATTAGAGAAAATTAATACAAAGAGTCTGTGTGTGTGTGTGTGTGTGTGTGTGTGTGTGTGTGTGTGTGTGTGTGTGTGTGTGTGTGTGTGTGTGTGTGTGTGTGTGTGTGTGCGTGTGTGTGTGTGTGTGTTCCTATATACTCCACCGCCCGCATGTTGTGTGCTGTATGTTTATGAGAGGTGTGTAATGATAGATTCACAAGCTGCTC
>NC_060164.1:9063286-9160159 GCF_021292245.1 Micropterus dolomieu | reverse complement strand
TGTGTGTGTGTGTGTGTGTGTGTGTGTGTGTGTGTGTGTGTGTGTGTGTGTGTGTGTGTGTGTGTGTGTCTGTGTGTGTCTGTGTGTGTGTGTGTGAAAGCAACAGTCAAAGCGAGATTGAAGAGAGATAGGTTTAAAGACTGAGTACAGTAAGTTGAGAAGTGTGCAGCCAGACAAACATTTCCCAATTACCTTCCATGCAGGGTTTTCATTAAGTACTTCCACATAAGAGTCTGACTGGCTGCTCTTTGTCTCCACAGCCGTCTGGAGCTAATCAAATTCACAGGCCGTCTCAGAAGCCATCTCTGCCTCCCATTATCATTAATCTGGATGGCCATCTCATCGGCACCGTGGTTAACGAACAATGTTAGGGCTAGAAATTCAATTTTCTACAGTTAGCAATTGAATTGGTGATCAATTGTAGCATCTCAGAGATGAAGGATTGTCAAAGCGGGATCCTCCATTGTTCCATTATCGGAACGCTCAGATGAGCTTCTGAATCCCATTAATAAAGCGGCAGTACAGCAGCTGTGCATCACGGACCAGCCAACACTGGAGCTGTTATTTCCTCTGTGGGAGAAAGGATGGGAATGACAAACCAAAACTACTTGTATGTAGTTACCAAGGAAGGACGCCTACAAAAAAATAATTTAAAAATATGTGGATAAGTGATATAAAAATATGAAATGTCTGGCTGTGGGAGTGAAGGGGAAGAAGAGATAAACTTTGTGTTTATTTTAGTTATTAGCGGATTAGGGCAGTAACACGACACAAGTAGAACATGTAACTGCATTACTTTCTAGAGTGAAAGAATGAAATGCATACCGTTAGAATTTCAGCAGCACAATCGCATTACAGTTACAGACCAGTTAACATCAAGGCCCCATTACTTGTTCTATAAACTCAAATTTTAAACATTACTCCTGTTATTGCCATCAACATTATAGTGAAAAAATACTTTCCTATATCCAGTGCCTTCCTTTCATCTCAATCCTGTTAACACACGCCAAAACAACAGAGAGAGCACAGAGGATGCATACAAGACATCAGAGACAATGACATGAAAAGGATGAGAAATGGCAGGGACAGGAGTGATAACAACTGAAGGGTCCAGGTATGTGACATTATTTTGAATTTGCTACAAGCAGGAAGAAGGGGGGGGGGGAAGTAAAAGAAAGCACTTTTCCCAAGGAGCAATGGTTAATGTAATACAATTTATTACAGCTAAAGAGAAGTAATACATTATACATATAATGTTTTACTTTAATGACCTTGGCAGTGTTGTTTATCATGAAATTATACAAAAGTATGAAAAAGCACCGCATTTAAAAACTGCAAAGCTCTGAGTTGTGAGTCTGACAACATCTAGTAAGTGGGTCTGGTCTTGTGAGCTGAGGGAATAGAATAGATGTTGTGTGTTAGGGGAGCACCAACCCCTTTCTCAATGCTGCATAAGCTACACTGTCTGACTGCAGTGGGGTCTATTGAGACAGAGTGCCTGCCAGAAGAGCATAAGACTAATAGCGTGCTGCCATTTCTGCTTATATTGTTACACCTGCCCCAAAGGATAGCTATACTGCTATGAAATTACACCACAAGATGTGCCGTTGCGACATTTTGGCACAGTATGCAGCTGTCATTAGCAACAAGTAGTGAACCTGCGTAATGAATTGTGTGCTAAGAGTAAGATTTTAAAATTCCTCACTGCATCAATCTTGATGGGAATTTTTTCATTTTTCAATTAACAAAAACCTGCCATAACAATAACTAAAAAGATATGTATATCACATAAAACTTCTACACATAGTAACTTAAATTAAAGTCTGATCAGGTGAAACTGAAATGCATAATTTGGGTGTCGAATAAAAATCCAATCCAAATTAATAAAAAGCATCACTGTTGCTACGGGAACTGGAGTCATAAGAACAAACACAAACAAAGCAACAACACAACTGAGCATGTCAACTCCTTGAGTTTTAAAAAATTGATAATTACTAAATACTGAATAATAGTGGCGACTGAATGCTGACTAAGATGTAAAACTGCTAAACAAGATTTCACAACTTGATTTTAACTTGACATGGAAGTGTAGAGAGAAGGCGAACACAGACACTAGTTTCCCTACACTTCCCATTCAACCCCTCAAATAGGGGGTGGGGGGGGTAAGATATGAAAGCACTTATTTGTTGGCCTTTGTGCAGCGAACTGCTCTGCTCTCACCCGCATACTTGCGGTTGTTAGCACCCGTATCTTAGTAACATCACAAGGCGAGCAACACTTGCGAAGGTCTTACTGTAGATATAATTCAAAGAACAGAGCCAGCTGCCTATCTCTCTAAATAAAATTGTTAATAAAATGTAATACAGAACCAGTGAAAATATGAGATTTTGCCAAGTTTATGTGTAGGGTGTGTTTAAGGTTCAGGTTTGAACAAAACACAATGGTGTTATGCAAAAAGGTGTACTTTCCTGTTTTATTTCTAGATGTGTGTGCTACATGAAAAAAGAATGGCTGCACCACCTGGGTATCCGTTTGCGTCAGTGTTCCCTTTATTATACACAGGCTTTTGTTTGGGTAGAGGTTGTCACAGAAGATATAAATATGAAAAGCAGATGTGATTGGCAACAAAATGCCATGCTTTACTCCCACAACTTATTTTTTTTCTTTTAGGTCCAACCAACAAAGTACAACACAAAAGTTCCCAAGGGAAATAATAATAATATGCAATCACAATCAGAGGAGAGGGCAGGATGTATAATTCGGAACTTTCAGACTTCCCTTGTCCTCAATACAAGACATAGATATGATATTCTTTTTCTACATTAAAAGGAAAAACAAGAGACGATGAAACTTTATTTCAGGTGACAAAAATAGGAAAAATTTAATTAATTTTTTTTTTTTTTTTATTTAATTTATTTTATCATATAGTTTCATGTGATTCTATGCAAAACAGGACTATTCTGTATAAACCAGCTATATTATTTATAAAGTCAAGCCAGATTAGATTTCATGCAGAATCTGAATAGGTGTCATAGTTGAGGAGTTGGACACACTGAAGAAGAGAAGAGGGAAGCAGATGTCATTAAAGTAAGAGGGGGGATGTGGGCAGAGCCAGCAACTACACAGGACAGTGGCGTCCCTTCTCCTACTCTGTTGGATATAGACTAAGACCCCCTTCGAGGACACTGTGAACTGATCCTGATTATCCCAGTGGGTCTAATCCTCAGTGGCCGACACTGCCTGGCCATTTCCCCCCAAAAAAGACTCACTTCAGTGGACAGAGAATACCAGACACTGTGCCCCTAAACTGTGAAAACTCTCTTCACAATGGGGACTGAGGACAGAAAGAGACCCCAAATCCTCCCTCTTCCCTCATCCCCCCACTCTCCCCATCGTCACACTTGGGAAAGCAAAGGAGCGCAGCCTCATAGTAGGAATCCTGGTCAATATCCTGGGATTAGCTGCGGCCCCTCTCAGCGCCCCTTCTCTCCCTCCTGCTAAGGCTAATTCAGACTGAACTCTTCTGGCCAGACCCATTGTAAAAGCCCCACCACACAAGAGAAACAATCAAATATACTAAACTTTAATCTCTTATGAGCTCATATCTCAGTCTCCCCTGCCTGCACTCAAATCCGATTGAGGGAGAGAGCCTGGGCGTTTGTTAAATACAACAGGCAACATCCAGGTATACACCCACACTCACATATCAGGAAACACACAGAGCCTGATGCCGCATAATTATTCAGGGGAATCAATGAGCAAGTCCAAGCTCAAATGTGTCCTTCTGAGGTGCTTTGCCAAGCAATTTAAAATGTAACTAAATAAAGGAGCATTTAGTCAGTTGCTATATCAATCAAGCATTTGTTTCGCATGAGACTCACGCACACTTCAATTCAGTCAATATACAGAATTTTGTGTATGGTTATGATCCATATTCAGCAATTAACAGTGAAAATAACACACATTAAGCTGTAGTTTGTAGGGTGGCTTGGGCAAAAGATGTCCCTTTAGTGAAACATGCAATTGTTTCCTCAGAAGAGGCTTTGAAGAGTGCTTTGAAACATCTGTGGAAGCCATGGGATGTGGGTCCAGCTGTAAAAATATGAGTGAGCCTGTGTCTGCCACCCATGCAGCGAGCATTGTGTGTTTGTGTGTCTGTGAGTTAGTCAAAGACTGATCCCGTTGCTACCATCTCCATATCCTGTCACTACCCCCTCCTTTCTACTTCTGCATACAGATACACATTCAGTCTGTGAGGTCTAACACCAAGGAACGCAAACATCACTCATGTGCTCATCAGGATACTCAGCGCTTCCCACGGACACTCTGCTCTGTCACAAATACATATGCATTTTTATTTGAGATCTCTGCTTCACCCACTGAAAAGGTGCTCAGAGCTACAGGGACTGAAAAGAGATGAAGAAAATTGATAGCTGCTTAGCGGGAATCACATTACCCTTTATGCTCTATCAAATTTTATTTTGCCTCAAAGGATGCCTCTTTGCCTCTTGGAAAAGCATCCGTCCTTTTGAAATTATATTAGACTCATGCAGTAGAGGTGAGAGGATCAAAACAACAATTAAGTGCAAATGGCTTTAAATGGCATTGGCAACAGAAGGGATGTCTGTCTAATGTTGGTCATCTCCTGCCCATTCAAATCATATTAAAACAGACTTTACTGTAATGATCCACTGAGATTAAGTGGAGTTGTTTAGGTTTGGCTGTCAGATCAGCTACACAGTTTGTGCAGCTCGGACTTACAAACATTGTAGTTAAGGGAATCTGTGTAAGTCTATGAGGTTGGTAGAGACCTGGCCTTCTTTTGTTCCATAAAAGGCCTGTCGACTTTAGCAACTTTCAGGCAAACACAAAGCAGTTGTTAATTGGTGCTTTCCCAGGCAACTGGCCAGCAGACATTCTCAGTCTAATGCGGCACCTGCAAAACTGTTTATTCATATTGGCTTACATCCTGTTTTGTTTGCTTGCCAGTCTCCTTCCTGTTATGGTGGCCATTGCAATGCAGTCATGGATTGGCTTCGGATACAAAAACGTATAAATGCAAGTTCACGCACAATCTGCTCCCCGTAACATAAATCTCTAGACGTAGGAAATGAAGAAGGACAGGAAAAAGACAGCTTAGTGGAATGAAAGAAGCAGAGGAACAGGCCTCACTCTCTGAAACTCAGAAAGTGGATTTTTGTACAGTGGCACGTATGCAAATCTGACCATTGGGAATATGCTCTGGCTCTACTGTGCCCTATTCTGATGATGCAGTTCGAGGCAGTGGAGGAGGAAATTGAGTTTAGTCAGATAGAGAAGCTGAGTTAACATGTGGCCTGAAGGAAAAGAAGGAGGAGTTACCTTGGTCCTGTGGGTAGAGAGGTAGAGTCCTCAAGAACCCCAGCTAAGGTATATAGGGCCGGAATTACTAACATCCCGAATAAAGAGTACTAAATTGCGTGTGCATTCTAAAATATTGCACATGCAATTGCAGTACCCGTTATGGGTGATCAACTAAGAATTATAACACCAGCTCTGTGTTTTGCATGTGGTTTCCGCCATGGAGAGTCGGGAGGGAAAGCAGCCACTGGGTAAAAATCTCGGTTTGTTTCATTCAGTGCATCCCGAGTATGTGGAAATCGTATGTCCTGCCCATCCTGCCTAAGATTGCACCAAGTACTTGGGACAGCACACCTGAAAAAATGCTTTGGGAAACCCCAGCAGAAACAGCTACAGTATGCTAGAATGACCCGGACGCAAGGAAATGCCAGCAGATCGTGCTTCATCCAGCCACAGGGAACAATCACCGACCTTCCGCATCGTGCCCGGTCGCTACCCGATCTCCTGTCCCTGGCACTGTATACACCGACACCCCATTCATTCTCCGACACCTGCAATGGGTTGTGTCGCTATTACGACCGGTGCGCTGTGAACAGTTGGTGATCGTTTCCTCAGGCTGGATGAATTTTACGCGTGATCAATGCACTACTGCAGCTGGGGGCTCTCTGCAGCGCCATGCAACTTTCAATTCAATTCAACTCAACAATTCAATTCATATAGTAATTTTATTTCTAGGCTATATATTGGATATATAATAATATTATCTAATATTGTTAATTTCTCTACATCTTCTTCATTAAAGGCTGTGTCTCCTTCTCACAACAATAACAGCAGCCATCTCTGCCCAACACTTGGCGGCTTGCACCTTCCTTTCAAACGTATTAAATACACATGCTGTTGCACTCACATGAAATTGCTTTTAGGCTTGTTAGATCACATTGTGTGTAGTAAATAAATGTATTTGGATGTTACCCTCCCATTACAATGCACAATAAAATTGAAACGCCCCAAATTGCATATTCATTAAGGCAAAAGTAGTAAACGAACAGGTGCTATCTTGCATTTTTGAAATACGTAATTCAGTGTGCACACCGTTAGTAGATCCGCATATGTGTTAATTTGCGGGTGATATCAAGTTTGCACACATTTTTGCTCACGCAAACCTTTAGTAAATCTGGCCTATATTCCCTAAGAGACAGGGATGTGGAGCTCAGTGGATCGGACCATAATGGTATTCAAATGTATAGCCCACTGGGTTGGAGGTAGTGAAATGGGGGATTTTAAGCATGAAATATTTAAACTCTGGGGTCAATACATTTAAACTGAACAATTCTATTTTTCCTGACCATCTTTCTAATGAGAGCCAAAAACTGACTTTTCCCACTTTACCTTCCCAGATGGATGGCTATCCTTGGAGGCCTTTATCTGCTGAACTTTACTTTAATAGCTGCAAAAGGCAGACTGTCAGCTCCCTCTGACCTGAATCTGTGGACTTTGTGAGAGCAAGCAACCAAAGAGACGAAGTAGAGTGGGTGAAAATGCAGAAGAAAGAGAACCAGGGAGGCGGAGGGAGGGCAGCTGAGAAGAGAGGCCGAGAACTTCACTTCACTGTGAGTGTCTGAAATGTCCCTTAGGCATGGAGTTTTAACTGAGGACCGGCACATGGTAATGTGCAGTATTCAGCTCTACACTTTATTCATTTCCTCTGCATGATTCATTACTACACCACCTTGACATACAGAGTAGGTAAAAGCTTCTCTCTCATTGAAACGTATCTGAGATATCAAAACAAGGCCTGACAACTTGAGAGAAAGGGCAGCCTCAGTAACGATGAGCAGGATATGACAGGTTTATGGGATAGGTACAGAAAAATCTGAATAAGTTAATAAGTTGCCATGGGCAGTAACTGCCAGAGTAAAGCCTTCAAGCTGATCGCTTCAATCACTTTACTCTGTTCTTTTTTTCAATTCAGTAATTGTGACAGAATTAAATATTGCTCTGTTTCAATAATTTTTGCACTTTGCACTGAATAATTAATTGGATGTTATATTTGCATTAAGGGTAGTGAAATTAAACTCACTGGATTGATAGCAAATATATTAGTCTGACCCTATTGTTAAAATTACACCCCCCCCCCAGCCCAAAAAAACCCCAGAACAAACCATGTACCTGACAGCCTGTGGACCTAATCGGTAATGAGGAGGCCGCCTTTGCTGTGATTGGAGTACGCCCCTTCTGAGCCGCTGCGGTTGATATCATTCACTTGTGTCGCTCTCCCTCTGATGAATGAGTGGACACCAACTGTCACTGTCTGAATGTAAATTATTTGCAAACCAATTAGTCACACAGTTCTAGTTCAGTTCAGTATATCACAGCGGATAAAATCCTCCTTGTCCACAGACACCTTTTACTTGGATTTAAGATGTGTCTTGCTTGTTAGGGTAACAATAACAGGCATGAGGTGAGGAACACAAATGAAAAGAGTCGACTGCTTCGCATGAATAACACCTTGTGTCGAATAATAATAAGAATAAGGTGGAGAAAACCATTTCCTATGAATGGTATTTTAATCAAAGTTTGCTTGACTTTCTTGATTGTAGGCTCTCTCAAGACGCCCAAAATGCAACATTAGATTTACCTTATGACGTGAAAACCTTTATACTGAGTGAGGGAGTAGGAACTATTAACTGTGTACTTAACACACTGTCAAGTCAAGTGTAAGGTGCAACAAATTGGCAAATTTGTATTTGGTCTCTAATACTGTATCCATGGAAGATAATGGAGGGACTTTGACCTGATCATAACATGACCTTCAACACTCTATCTGAAAAAAAGTAAATAGTCTACGCATAAATACACAACTTTTCTGTAGTTACACTGTCAGGGACTTTATCAGTGTTTTATATTGTGCTTCCTGTTTGTGTCTCCCACATTCTGTGAAGAGGAATATTTCCTGTAGAGAGAGTAATGTATATCCAAAACTGTTGTGGCAGTAGAAGATTTGGACTGAGGATAAATTATGATCATTAAATACAGCAGGGAGGTGGAATAAGAGCAAACTATTGCTCACCCTCTTTGCACAGAGCTTAGGACAGTTTGATTAAGAGTAGCAGAGGCAATGATATATATTTAATTGCTCACATTTGGGTGGGTATTTTTGTGTGTTACTGTGTTAAATATCTTTCTGCTAAAGGCTAGCAAAAGACATGATGGCAGAAACTAAACCCTTTGGGTTATCCAACAGCTTTTTTTTTATGTAAATCCATTCATCACTCTTGAACACTTGCCACATCCTACCATACATTTAGTTATTCTCTTATCAGGCCATACATGTCTTACAAGAAGAAACTTTTAGTTAGAAAAAGACCCAGACCTCTACGAGCCACACTCATTATAAAGATATTAACAAAAACACTGCTTGATGATCTGTAAGTGGGGAGGTTAGCTTTTCAGGTGAAGATTCAAATGAAAATAACTAAATATTCAAGAATCAAGGAGAGAAGTCCAAAGTCCCTTTACACTTATAATATATACTTAATATAGGTACAGTACTATGGCTGTTGTTATTTGTGCTATGGGCTCCAAATGATTCTCCGCTTTGCTACATTGTTGTAGTGGTTTCAGCTTTGGATTCAGAGGTGCCTGAGTGGAAACTTGGAAAGTGGAAAAAGCATCCACATTTTTCAGCCTATCAGAGAGGTTTGTGATTATGATATGGTGGTTGATGTCTTGCAACACCACAGCCAGCCCTGCCATAAAGATTAAGAGAGGATCTGCTAGCCTTTCGTGTCATGTTACTTAAAGGCTACATTGGTGCTGGCTGCCTGCCTCAGCTCAACCCAGACACTCACACCAAGATTGTGGTTCCGCTTTATGGTTTGTGTGAAGGCAGAAAACCAAAACATCTCTGCCCATTCTTGCGATGAAAAAGGCCAGCAAACGTGAAAAGCGAAAGATCTCCTTTCTGGAAAGCGTGTGATTTATTCATGGCCTTTAGATTCACCCTTTCAGATGCTGGATCATGTTAAGCAGAGCATTAACATCACATGTGAAGGTGCTTTTATGGGCCCTCATCCATTACTCCTGATTTACATTCCTCAGCCAACATGGTGCTGTAACCAGAGCTGTGCGGATGCCTGTTTGTCACAAGCAGCCAATAATATGTGTGGGAAGGGGTTAATGAACATACAGCAGACAGGACCTACATGTTTGTACCTGGTCATTTACCACTGCTGTTAAACTTCTCTACACCCTCTTCCTGAATGTGTAAAAATCCTTTGATAATATAGCAGCATTTTGCAGCTGGGTACAAAAATGGATAAAGTGGAAAGATAGCAACTAAATAAAATATGATTAACAGAGGAGAAAAAAATGAATTCATATTTTAGCACCCAGACTGTGCTGAATTCTTACAGGACTTTCATTTAAAACTTGTCTGCACTGCATGGGTAAGCTGATATTTCAAGCTTGTATGAGGTCCATTTATGCATGTTTACTTATAAGAAACGCTGGGGAGTAGGTGTTTTTGTGAGCAGAGTGTGGGTGGGGAAGCATCAAAAAGGCCAAATGAAGCACTTCCAGTAGCACCGAGAGATTAGATGGCAGACTCTAGCTTCAAGATATCACTATTGATTTCCCTTTCTTTCGCTCATTTCTCACTCTGTGGAAAAATAACTTCATTACTGTTCTAACTGACTCATTGCTGCACAGAGAGAAAGAAGCCATACATTTCCAAGACAACCCATCTGAGAAATGCATTTTCACATGACATACAGCACATTGTCTAGCTAATAACCGCAACACAGCTATTTGTTTCGTGGCTGACTAGGCCCATGCACATGGTCCACAGAATGCAGTTTGCTTAAAAAGAGATGTGCCAACATGTAATATCATTCAGATGTATAACAGGTGTAAAACAAACAAGTTTATCAAGTTGTTATTATCATCATCATTTTTGAAAATAGCTAATAGGGTAGGAAGAAAAATGCCCATTCACACCTATAATAGTTGAAACTGAGTTTTTATTTTTACTCCATTCATTCTTCATGCTAACGTTGGACTTAAATTTCCAAGTCCAATTTAATTAGAGTTCACTCTTTCAAACCTGAAATTCATGGCTGATTGCTTGGCCTCCCTCTTGGTCCATTTGTCTTGAACCATCTCCGACATCTATGCCTAGTAAGCACCAGATAACAAAGGAGAGGGTCCAGAGAAAGCCTGGTAGTTCTGCTCCAACACTCACAACTACATTCAGATTTAATATTTCATAGAAGGGAGTTCATGATTAATGGAGGGATTTGGAAGAGTCATGAGGAGGGACATTTAAATTGTTCACTATATCCCACAGCAGAGTCACCTACTCAGACAAGCCTCATCCATCCCTCTATTATATAAGCTTTACGTAACGTGAGTGTTTTGAGATTTTCTTGAGTATTCTGACAAATCAAATGTGGCAGCATGGGGAGAAAATCAGGAAAAACTGTCATATAACTCACAGTGAAGTCAGTCCTCCAACTGAGTAACTTTTCTAACTTTCCTATCTAACAAATCTGAAGTTTACAAACGGGCATATACTTGAAAATAGGATCATGAAAAGGAGCCATGCCATGTATACTTACAAACAGCTAAATAACACGACAAATAAAGAAGAAAGATTTTTATGAAGGGCGGCGCGGTGGTGCAGTCGTTAGCACTGTCGCCTCACAGGAAGAAGGTTGTGGGTTCAAACCCCAGTTCCCCCGGCCTTTCTGTGTGGAGTTTGCATGTTCTCCCTGTATCTGCGTGGGTTCTCTCCGGGTGCTCTGGCTTCCTCCCACCGTCAAGACATGCAGGCTTGGTTAATTGGTGTCTCCAAAATTGAATGTGAGCGTGAGTGGTTGTTTGTCTATGTTTGGCCCTGCGATGGACTGGCGACCTGTCCAGGGTGTACCCCGCCTTTCGCCCAATGTAAGCTGAGATTGGCTCCAGCCCCCCGCAACCCTGTACGCAGGATAAGCGGTTAACGATAGATGGATGGATTTTTATGAACTTACTTTATGTTAAGCTAAACCAAACAACACCCTACAGTAGGTTGGCTGCTCCAAATTCCACTGAGAAACTCAAATTTTAAGTTAATTTCTGAGAAATCAAGCACACGCATCAGTCATCTGTTTTTGCAACAGGCATGTCATTACACAGCTTATTTTCATTGGTATGTGCCATTATTAAAAAATAGACATACAAATATTGTGGATTAGGGAAATATATTAATTATTACCTGATAATTTAACAGGTGCCATATGTGTGCAAGAAAGAAACTAATGATGCCAGATGGTGTAAAACGTAACAGCAGGCTATTCTTATTCCTCTGCAAGGAAAATCAGACCTTTCAGACAAAAGAGCAGTGAAATGAGGGAGGTATGCGGTAGTGCTCTACCTGCTGATTGAAGCTGATGTTAGCATGGAGTCAGGTAATAGGATCAGACTGCCCAGGCATCAGAGAGTGCCTGCTATTTTCCTCCAGGGATTGTCAACAAAAGGCCTCCTACAATTACGGTGCTGGGAGGCAGAAGAGACAAGACACATTTCTGTCTCATTAACACCTGCTGTCTCCTTGCGTCTTTATTACCAAATGTGCATTAAAACTGTCTCATGTCATATCCAGTTCCTTCAGAGAAAAGCTCAGTGACTGCAGTTTCATATCTTAAAACTGTGTTTAAAGTTATAACCCATAACAGTGCGAGTGCTATAGTAACTCATGCAAAAAGAGTACTTTAAGATGTCTATAATGTTCCTAGCTATTCACTTCACAGATTTTAAACATTTTGTTTCAGTTAAGCCATTGTAGAGTAATTGTATTTTTAGATGTGTATGGATATCTCTTACTTCTTTCCTAGTGTAGTGTTGGAAATAAAAGTGTGGCAGACTTGTCAAAGGATCATCTGTCTGTCTACTAAGCAGATGAAATGGGCAAAACATGTGGCGACTAAAGAGATAAGCATATGTTTGTGTTGAGTGTTCTTTGTCATTGCTTTACAGTATATGTCATGATACAAAGCATTTAAACCAAAGACTGCACAATAAGGCTGGACGAAATGGCTTATAAACAATATCTCGATATTTTTGGGCTATGCCGTGATATATGATACACTCTATGTCTATACAAATCAGCCACATGTCACCTGTAGATTCCTAAATCCTGTAAATTCTTTCCCTTTGAACTACACTCATCCATGCTCTCTCTGTCTCCGTCGTAGCAACAGAGACCTTTAATCCCATAAACTTCAAATGTAGCTGCTGTCATCTTGTGGTATATTATTATTTTTTATAAAGTTTTATGCACTCGTCATTCTGCACTGGGGGTTGTTTTAGGTAAAGGGGTAGCTTAGTGGTACTGCTGACTTCGATAGCAATAGTTTTGTGGTTTTGCTAAGGATAGTAGTGTGTTTCACATCTGCGCTCGAGAAACTGAACCACCTGCTTATGATCGGCCCTCTGTTATCTTTGTCTGGAACTGAAGTTAACTCAGTCAGAACAACGATGGTTAATTAGTATGGGGAGTCTGTGACTGTGTGGGAGAGGGAGAGCAACTCTCCTGCATGTGAACGCCACCTGCTTTTAATGCAGAAATAAATTACTAAAATGTGCAACGAATAACTTGAATATGACAATATGGTTATCTGCAATATCGCTCATTACCTGACAGTGGAATAGAGAGCCATCAAACATATTGTATATATCAGCCAGCCCTACTGCACATTTGTTTATTATTATTATTATTATTTGTCAATTTTGTATGATAATGGTTCTTGGGGAACTTGAAAGAACCCACAGATGAGTCTCTGTGGCACTGTGTAAAGTGTGCAATGTGTTGTAAATATTCAAGATCTTATTAAAATACACATATCAGAAATCATTAATTTCAATTAAAGCAAACTGGAGTATTTACATTAAGATGGTAATTTTACAAGACTTTCCCTTGTCTGCCGAATTTGCCATTTGTCTGTAGTTGATTCACTGCTAAAATATCACACCGTCAGTCTTGGTGTGAGGCATTAGACGAGAAGAAAAAATTATATCACATGGCTGGTAGCTTATTACCTTTACTAGGACTATAGCAGTTATTATTAAACTGTGCATTTGGATGTTTTCCCCTCCTTTGCCGCCGGTCTGTTTGGCAGTCTCTCACACAAACACGTTATCCTCTCTCACATCTGTGATGTTTCTATACCATAAGCCCCAAAAGTAATTTTACCTTCATCTTTGGCATCTCCTTGAACTCAAGAAACAGTCTACTTTGCTCTGCAAAGGAACATACTTTCACGTTTTTAAATGTTAAATCAAGTTGAGATGCCAGAATTTTGTTCTATTTTAGGAATGAAAAAACATTTGAGGGTAAATATACATATTACATTACTCTAATATTTTTAAATTGACCACTAAACATTAGAAATAATGAAAACAAAATAGTATGATGAAGAGCCAGATTGTTATCCTGCTGTTATATTGCTGAATGACATCAAACAAATAGGATGTTCTCAAAAGTTGACATGTGGTGTTGTCCGAGGTTGTTGGCTTTCCACTGTGTAATTTAAAACTGGATACCCATGGCCAATAACAAAATAGATGGATAGTAAATTAGTCTGCTAACTATTTTGGCCATAGCAGCTGAACTGCACTCCTCTGGCCCAGACAGTAAAGTTGTCATCTGTGTGATGCAATGACTCCTGATTGAGCCAATTTGACAACGGACGCATTTGAAAAACAGACTGAGAGTGCAGGTTTGCTGGGGACACTCGGGATGCCTTTAACCAAATCATGCTGTAATGTATCACATCATATTTCATCACATCTCTCTGAGCAATAGCTGAATTGAATCTTATTGAGTCCTTACAAGTTTCCTTTCCAGGTATCCATTTGAGAATATAAACTGAGACAATCTAATAATGTGCAATGTACAACAGAATTTATGTGGTCAAAAGACCAACAAAAAATGGTTAACTTCTTCCTGTGCTACTACAATATTAATACTTGCAGACTGGCATTAGAGCATATTCAGGTCATCTGCTGGCACAGGAGATCCAGGTTCCGTCAACACTCTCCTACTGAATTAACCCGTGGTTCAATAAAGCCATGTTATGTCCCCTCAAATAGTTATTACGAGAATGTCTCTCAAATAGAGATAGAGTCCCGGCTAATATAAAAGACCTTTTAGTAAGCTGGAACGTTTGTAATGAAAACCTTGTGGAGCTGCATCAGTCAGGCAGGTCAATAAGGCCTGTCTCAAGCCATTACCCAATAAGAGTAAGATGTGTCAGGGTTCAAATGTGGCCAGCTCAGACTCATCCGTTGTCCCTTAGCCAGAGGAAAAGTCATGGAGATTAAATATACGAAAACCAACCGACAGTGTGAGCTCACATGAAGCAATTTTAGTTTCAATTTTATGTCACTATAAAGCGGAATTAATGTTCTAGTTTATCTGATGAACAAACTTAGCAAAGGGCAGAAGGTCATTTTACAGATGCCATGCACATGAATGTTTCTGAAGCATTATGACTACGACTGGGGACATAAAACGGTTGTACCTCTTTTAAATTTTTTAAATTATTACTGTTATTTATGAACACTTGTACTGCATGACTATAACTCAAACTCACCATATTGTAAAAACTGCAACACTACAAGATGTTAGGAGAATAATATTCACAGATTACACTAAAGTAAACTACACTAAAGATAGTCAGGCTTCTTCAATAAGTTAAACATTTCTCAGATTTTCAATCGTACATGTGCCTCTAGGTAGGAGGGGTGGCAAGTCCGAAATCTCCTCAATGTTTCTGACAATTCTGTTCTGTTGTAGCAGCATATTGTCTTCAACCATCCAATCACATAGCAAACCCTAACAAACAATTTTTAATAACATAATCTAACAATTTATGTTACATTCTCCTGCTGATGCCAGAACAGAGGAATTTCTTCAAAGATTAAGCTAATGAAACAACACTGCCAAAGAGCTGTTACAGTAACATCTAAGTAAGTGTTTCTGGAACCTGACAGTGTAGCAAGCATAGCTTCCATTGCCAATAACCAGTGCCAATATAGGAGAGCTTACCATTTTATCTGCCCCCAACCATAAAAAGTATTAATTCTTGTCTTTTGTATCGTAACAGTAAATGAAGTTGCTCTCGATGTGAAAGAAATATTTTTTCCCTTCACCTAATATCAACATTTACACATATACACGTGCAGACCAAAAAGCATATGTTACTAAAGTAACAGATTAAAGATCTGAATTGTCTGTGCATGTAAATATAGCTATCAATGATTAGAACAGTTTATGGGGAGACTCAAGTAAGCAGAAAATGAGCACTCTCATCTGCACCTGCTGCAGATCTTATAATCAAGGAGCAATCAGTATAAAGCCTGTGTCACCCTCCCCCTCCCTGCTGTCACAGCTCTCATGCACATCCATCTGACTACTAGATGTCTGTGAAGATTCCCAGTCATCCCGGTCATAGTTATCCAAGGCTGGATCTGAATAATTGAGAACACAAAAAGGATTCCTGGATCTTTTGGCATTGGCAGCACCAAACCAAAGACTTCTCATGCATTTATTATTTTAATGCTTTGATTTAGTCCAGCTATTTGTGTTCATTCTAATTTTGACTAAAGTGAAAGGTTCAAAACAGCATCACTACTGCTTGTAGAGATTTCATTGTCTTACTCAGGGACACATCAGCAAGCACTAGTTAATATGAACCCAGGTCACCCTATTCACTACTCAACTCTTCTAAGCTAATGACGTATTTTTACAAAAATTATGAATTACCTAATTAGCTCTCACCATTACGAAAGTAAATTAATGGTTAAACCAAGTATCCAAGAATAGAGCCTCAAAATTAAAGAGGAAACAGTCTATAGACAGGCAATGTTTCAAACTAAATTGGGTCACAGAACTCGAATTTCTCAATAAAGGTAAAATGGCAAGCTCCTTAGAAGCAACATGCAGTTATAAAAGAAAAGGCCAGGATAAGCAAAATGTAGGAGGCTATGGTTATGAGCACAAGGCGTAAAGTTCAGTAGCATTTGTTTCTTTGTCATTTAATGAGTCACCAATCTGTATGCTACCTGTAACCCAAGGAAGGGTGCATTAGCTTTTGAACAAGACCATCACTGCTTCAAATTAAAGATCCAGGCAGATAACAAGCATTTGCAATTACCAACTGAAACTAATCACAGTTTATTTCTTATAAGAGCAAAATCTGGAATTACAAAACATATTAAATAAAGCAATTATTAAGGCTGAGACAGAAAAGGATAAAATTAATTTATACTAGAACCGTACACCTTTTCCATAAATAAACCAGGAATTTTCTTTGACTAATAGAGAAAACTACATTTTAAAAAGCAGTCAAAAGTCAGAGTGGAGAAATTACATTGTCTTAGCACATAAAAAGATCTGATTAAGGGAAGGAAATGACATGTTAAAAAGACCTTTTTGTTCCAATATAGACACAGTGGAGAAAGAAGCACAAGAGACACAGACACTGTAAATGCACTTTTAAGAGGAGGCAAATTAACATGTTCCAAAATGAATGCAAATATATGCAGATTCCTTCTATCAGCCTTTACTATGTTTTTTTCCCCTAAACCTTTGGTCTTTTAAAACTGCAGGCGGACAAACAGCAAGCTGTTTAAAATTCATGAAACATTTATTTAATTCACCAGGCAGGGACCTTTCCTGACAACCTTTTACTTTTCCCACTCGAGCTCTGCTAGTCTGACATTCGTCAGACCACATTGGACATGATGTATGTTCCATGACAGATTACTCTCCAGCATCATTCACATCAATCTCTTGGGTCTACTTTGATCGGGGGGATAAGCATTAGCATCACGAACATCACACATGCTGAACACTACTGACATAAGTGACGGACAAATTGTGATAGAAACCAAAAAACATGTGCGCATGCACACACACACACATCACACACATCACAGAGACATTTGTGTTGATGACACCATAAAGCAAGCATACAGCTACAAACAGCATGCAGACTTTTCGACATACTAAGATGAATGCAGTGGTGGCATAGAGGTTGGAGAAGAAGGCTCGTGCCCAATGGTAAATGGTTTGATCCCAGAGTGGAGAGATAAATCTGAGCAAGGATTATCACTATTGTTCACTTAACCCCGAAACTGCTCAGTGGCCAGCCAACATTGTGGTTTTACTTTGCTGCTTCCAGTTTTGAATGTGTGCAGCTGCGTGAGAATGGAGCAGGGTGTTGCTAAAAAAAAGCATTTGTGGCCAGCGAACGTACCCAGGTTAAATATAGGGGGGGAAAAAACAAATGAATATTGTTATACAGTGTTGACTTCTAACATAACATTTTACTTTACCTACAAAACAACTCATAGGGAAACTGGTGTTTTAATTTCCGAATGCATACTGCAAAATATTAGATACTGGAGAAAGTAAAAAAAAATCTTGTGTGCACCATATTTCCTTGTGATGCTTCTCAGGGAGTTTGAGCAGGTCATGGCCCTGTCATTCCACATGCCTAAGGGTCCAGCCAGTAATCATAGTTATTGACAAACTAAAGGTTCAGTTGGGCTTAATGGCCACTCTGACAAATCCTCTGATTCTTCTACTCATCTTCCTTCCCCGCCCTGTGCTGTAGCATGACTCGGACTCAGCCCATCGCTTTCACAGCCCATCGCATTCCCAGCTACTGGTTGAGCCGGAGCCCAGCTGTCCATCGAGTTGCTCTGCTGTGTGAATGACAAGGAGATGCAGTGAGAAGCACTGAACCGCTCAATGTGGAGAAGCTTCTTTGAAATCCTCCAGGTTCTTTTCTTTAAGCCCAGGCTGTGTAAAGGTCCATCTACGCCCTCCGTGACTTTCCTCCTCCCTGGTGCACTAACCCCCTTAACTAGTTCCCATTCTGGCTCTCCGAGCTGCTCACCGTTCCATGCTTCCCTCCTCTGTAAAGAAGAGATGCTTTCCCACAATTCCCTGATGATGTGGTCAATGATTTCAGACTATGGGTGGTATTTATTCAGGGTACAAGGCATCCTCACACTTATATGTGTGGATTTAGTTCAGATGCTTCTCCCTGGCCATATGGCTCCAGGAACAAAGGGATGTGGAAATAAATGCCAAGATTAACTTAAAGCAGTAAAGTATTTACGAACACCCAACTCTACAGTTTGACCCTAATGTCACTAGCTTTCTGTAAAACACAAATACCACTTAGGGTACCTGAGGAAATAAAGAGGGTATTTAACCCAGAGAGTTGAGCAGATTCCAGCCATCTGTTTTGAAGAGCTTAACCTCAGAAGGTCCTCCACTGTCTGGATGTGTTTGGTGACAAGAAGAAAACCAAACAAGAGCACCACTCACTGAACAACGAGGCATGGCTGGCTGTTGCTTCAATCTTTACTTAGTGCATTTACTAGAGATGAGCCATATGTCTCAAAATTCCTGTTTCACTTTGTACTGAATATAGGGGTCGACAGGCTATCTGGAGTAGCAGGAGTTTCCCTGGTGAGCTAGTGCTTCCAGTGAGTTAAGCAAAACTTGAAAATATTGTAAACAAAGGGGTAAATATGGTGAAATATGGTTTTCTGTGACCCCAAGTTACAAAAATACACATATGTACAGGGTGTACGTATCTGTCATCCCTTAGATGAAATCCCAACTTTATTTAATTATTTTTTAAATAGGAAATTGCATGCTGGATATGATGAGACTATCTGGGTCATATTTTCAGGGCTGTACTTTTTATCCTTGTCTGTCACTGTTACTGACAAAGGTAAGATGACTAGAGAAAAGTAATCTGAGTGTGTCTTTATACTCTCGCACCTTCCATTAATACCCATCCTGAAAGTGACAAGGCTTTATTGTTATAAAACATATCAAAATGGTATTAGTCATTAGTATTTTTTATCTTTTGTTGCCATCTAAGACCACTATCCACACAACAGAGACACCACATCCATCTTTTAAGCTGCAGTCAGTACAATGGTGACATGTTTTGGGGACTGTTGACAGTTGTCAAAGGGATTGTGTGCCATGAATGGCGAATGTCACCGTGAAGTGAGGGATTACATTGTATTACTTTCTGAATAATTTTTCAGAGCCAATAGCAGTCTAGTAAGGAGTGATAATCTGCTGTGGCCAGACCCCATCTGGACTGACAGCGGCTTAGTTCAGTCCCTGTGCTGCCCAAAAGGAAAACTTGGCCTACCATGTCACAGTCCATCAGAGACCTGCAATTTGGCTATTCACCCCTGCTAATGAAACCGGCTCCCTGTCCACGCCACACCACCTCTGGCCCGCGACCAAAGCAGACAGCCGTGTTCATTACGAGGGAGTGGAAGCACCCCAATGTCAAGACCTGCCATGTGAAAAGACAGCTGAGCCTAGCTATAAGAGATGGGGAGCCTGCTATTTTCCCACAATTTCAGAACTGTCTACAGCCTAGGGGACATAATAGCCATGTGTTTGATGTCCTTTGCCACTTTTCTCTCCACCAGTGTAGATAAAAAAATAAAGAAATAACATCACTTTTCTGTCTTGCTCTTATTTATCCTCCCTGTAATATTATACATGGATTTTGCAACACAGATATATTTGTTAGCTCTGTAGTTTGTGGGCTGTGACTTTGACCATTGTTCTGCCATAACACTGCACTGCTCATAATGTTGGAAAACAAGGCATCCAAGCTCATGATATTGTTTCCTCATTGTATGTCACTCTAGATAAGAGTGACAGCTAAATGCCAAAAATGTAAAAGCTCATTCTGCCGCTCATCCACAATACATTACACTGATCCTGTGGGTAAATGGAAGTCCAATAAGAGGGTCTGTCAATTTTTACACGCTGTCCATTTTCCAAGCTCTCCATTGAACAAATTGGTCACAAAATGACATGTAGCAGACAAGTAGATTAAAGCAAACTGGTCATATAATTAGGCTAGATTGTATGAAAGGATGTTCTATTGAACCAAGTGTCAGATCAGGCTGATAAATGGACATCTAAATTGGCAGGTTTGGAAGGTGGGATATTGACTCTGGTCAAATGGCTCATTGATTATTTGATTATAGCACTCTGTTGTGATTAGTTGATAAGCAGAGTAGATATTGAGCACACAATCTGTGAGCTTGGCTGATTGACTAGAAGACAGTGAATTCATCAGATTAGGTGAGTGGTTGTGAACAGAGATGGAAATAAGATCTCACTATCTTGCGATAAGCCACTAGTTGACAATCTCAGGGATTTATTAGACAATCATTTTAACACTGCAACACATTATATAGAAAAATATATGAGTCTCATACTGCGATTGAGAATGATTCCAGTAAAAACAATATCTCTGAAAGGAGAGTGGTTTGTAATGAGGTTGCCTGGGTCTTAGAGACTCCTCTGTCCAGATTTTCGATGGATGTTGACAGCCACAATATGAGTTGTAATAGCTAAGCATTCAGGGATCAAATTAATTCACCCCTCATGAAAACTTTATGAATACACTCTGAGGGACTGAATATAAATGTGCATAATCTGTAGAGGTACTGCACAGTGGAGGCTGATAGATGCATCAGTACAAATATTGTTTGAATATTTACGTTTTTGTATATTATATTATCCTACTATTAACATAATTATATCCTCTGCATTACGGAGCAAACTGCAATTTTAAATTGGTGCTAAAAGATGAAAGTGTGTTGTTTAGCTGTTAAAACAAAGAAATGTGCCTGTCCATGGCAGGTAACCTCTTATCTTTATTAAAGTAAATGGCAAATAGCATTTTATTTTGGCATCCATTACCCAAAACAAAGTGAGATTACTATTAAGGAAAAAGGATCGTCTTCACTAAAATGGACCTTCCCAGTCTATTTTAGCAGTAATATTTATTAGTAATACTTATTAGTAATACTTATTAGGTGATTTCTCAGATTTTCTATATCCACACGTTTTTCATAGGACATGTACAGAAATAATCCAACTACAATAATTTCGCCCGAGAAGCTTTGCAGGGGAAAAATCCTTAAATATGCAATTGAATTGAATGAATTGAATGGTGGATACATTTACATGCACGGCAGATTTCTATAATATTCAGGACGCTCACGTATGCGAACCATCATGTCCTGTTTGTAATAACCTAGTTTAATTCATATCCCAGTTGCTAGAAGCCTGAACATAAGAGCTGGGTTATTATCTGGTATACTGTCGCGGGTAAACAGCCCAATTACTGTTGGGTTTTATGATCAGCTCAATTTGATTTCCATGGTTAACTTTGTTAACTCATGTACAGGAATGCAGGAATACTGTGTGTGCATACTATCACAAATGCAGTAAGAAAAGATAGACACCAATGAAGGACATACGATCTGCATTTTTTTTTGTAAAATATATAGGACTTAATATATTTTTGGGAAACTTCATATAAAACATGCACATAACCACTTGTTTTTGGGGGGGGGGGGGGGTTGCTTTAAAGCAAAGCATTATAGTAAAAATGCAAAACAGTTTCAATGAGATAATGGACTGAGCAGGAGGGCTTGTGATTTCTCCATGTTGTTGAATTACTGGGGGGAGAAAAGAGTAAAATGAGTTATGGAACATTTACCCCTTCATTCACAATTATCCCTTGGCCTTTCTCTCTCTCTCTCTCTCTCTCTCTGTCTTGTATTACACATCACTTAATGGCACCAAACTGACCAACGCTCCCTGGAGGGCGCCCTCCGTCAGGCAAGTGCCTGGTTGTTCTTTTTCACAACACCCCTCTCAATCCTAAGAGAGGGGTAAAGAAGCACCTTGATGATATCACTGATATTAGGTTTCTGAGAAGTCATCGCTCACCATGAGGGCAGGGGATGGAGGTGGGCGAAGAGAGGGGGACCGAACTGATAAGAATCTCTTTGTCTCAGAGTGATGACCTGCACTGCCGGGTCAACATCCTGGGGAGTTAACTGGTGGTGAGGCATTTTTCAACCTTGGAAAGGTGTTGAGACATCGAAGGGTGGTGTGGAGAGAGCTATTGAGTTACTGTGATGGGGAGAACTGGGGTGTATGTTTGCTTGATGGCCTGAGGCATTTGTAAGGCAATAAGAGGGCCAGCAGGTCTATCTCCCACCGGCGTCTGGTCTGTATCACAGGCGTGTGACACCTGCCCTCTCACAACTTGAAGACAACGATTAAGGACGGACGTTGATCCAAATCTCAGTATTCACACGCAGCACTACCTCTGGCACTGGGATGTGCTACCTAAAGGTTGATAATTAATAATGACAGTGAGGTCTTAAAAAAAGAAGAAAGACATCTTCTTGTCCATCTATTTCAAGTCACTGTAATGAAACCTCTTTGCCAAAGTCGTTTCACTCGCTGTCTTCTGGTAGCCAACTAATTGGGAAAACTGATAGCCCTGTTAGCTTCCAAGTAAGCCCTTTCGTTCTGCCTTCTTGCTAATTCTGCGCAAGTTTCCATCTTTGTCCACTCAAAGCTAATTCAGCACTTCTCAAGCATATGAGCTCCTGTTGACCTCCCAGTAGTAAGGAGAAAAATGTAGTGAAACCTTGGGATTTGCTTGGAAACTTCGGACCATGTCTCCTGTAACATGTGGGTAATTTATTATTTTTAATACCCAGTTCCAAAACCCTTTCACTGATGGTTTTTACATTTTATTTTTTGGTGTAATTAGTATATAATATTTTTGTAAAACAATTTGTTTTAAAACACCGTCTTAAGAAGCAGCATTAGTTTGAATTGACAGACCTCTTCAGAGTTTTGTCCCAAGGTCTGATGCAGTTTCTGTACTTCCACCCTGACAAGAAAACATCTCAGGGACAAAATCTGCATATCTGACATGCAAATAGACAAATTAAAAGAATTCAATTGCTGACACAATACCGGCCATCTTTAAATTTAGTCTAAAAACACTTAATAGCATCACCCTTTAAAAGCAAATGCTGCTTGCACACTAATATTGCTGTTCATCACTTGTAAAAGCAAAGTAAAGTCAAGTGAGGAGTGACAGGGTTGATAAACACAACATAAACAGAAAGGCACCAAGGCTCCCCATCATGAACACGTAAACAGCACATGAAACGAGTATAACATTAAAAGTCCTGTGGGGAATGGAGCAGTTAGTAGACACCAGTAGGTATTTACTTGATCTTTTTACAGTAGTGCTCTCGCTTTAATTGCTGCCTGAATAATAAAGCACCGGAACATTCCTTGTGCTCTCTGATCAATCTGACATATTGGCTAATGAAATAAAAGCTTCAACGTTCTCTCAAGCTTTGTTGCCATCTTCTTTTGGGCCGTAAAATAAAGTTGGTGAAATGTGCAATGATAAACACCCATAAAGCCCTGCCTCATTTTACTGAGAGGCCATTAAGGTACCATCCTGAGAGGTGCTTTCATTCTCTGACAGTTAGTCTGATTCTTCTCATCTATAAAACATGCAGGTTACGTTGAGAGGTAGCTGTAAACTGCCAGTTTGCTCATTTAGTAATGTCTGGGGAGTGTAGCTATCAGGTATTCATCATCCGCCTCCTAGCCTCTTGCTGTGGCCCTGACTGGGAGGACACTGCCTCACAATCATAAATGTACAAACAAATGGGTAAAATCTCCTGTCGCGCCACCACTACTACAACAAATGTTTTTATTAGCACTGCCACCGCTGAAAATGCTTCATATTGAATGTTTTTTGCTTCCCATGCTCTGGAAGATTAAATGATTATGTCACATTTGTCAAAAACAGATTTGCCACCACGCTGCAGTCTCTTGAAGGACAAGCCTGTGTATTAAATTATTCAGGCCTGAAGGCTGGTTATATAGCGAGTTGGTGAATTTGGTACTGAAAAGACTGGTATAAACCGCAAAATCCTCCATTTGTACTATCCAATCTTCATTTGCAACAACCAATGTGCTCTTAGTTAGGCTAATTGTTAATGAATTCCAACCTAACTTTGCTCTATTCAGGTTGTCTGCTCCAAGTACTGTGCCCGTGGGACACATAGTCACAGACCCAGAAAACTTTGCTAATTGAAAAAGTACACAGCGTCAAATATACAGTCATCTATTTTGCCTTTGTGCAATAACAATGCAATCAAAGGGTAAGTGCATGGAAGAATATGTTTATCGCTAATTGCAATTGAGTGCATTTCCCTAATGAAGCCCAGACCTGACCCTAATGTTTGTCTATGCGCAAAACATTGTGTAGGCATGTGTGACTGTGTTTCTTGGCCCCCTTGGTGTGAGATGCCAATATATTACTTTGTTTTGATTTTTAATATAAGTTTTAACACACAATGCTGTTTTTACAAATGTGAATAAAAGAAAGAATGCTGGCAGCTGTGGTGCATTCTCCCATGCACCATTTGACAGTATAAAGAACACGGCTGTTGTCTTCTATGAGGATTAATCTCCAAGCACACAGGTTTTCAAGACCTCTCCATCAACTCTCTGGTTTCAGGAACCTGGGAATGAGCCTGCAAAACAATGTGCGCACATGTATCTATGCCCCTCACACACCTTACACCCTACTTTGAAAGAAGAACGTGTCTCAGACAAGGACAAGGCTCTTTAGTACATTTTTCACAGAGGAGAGGAGCAAACGCAGATTTGAGAGAAGGGGTAAAAGTGAAAACAAAATTCCATCTAGGCTACTCATATGAAACACATGTCTTACCTCTTAAGACATCCCTCTTCCCTTTAAGAAAGTGAGGGAAATTCACAAACCAGTAGTGTTTGAGAAAGTTTGTTTATTTTTATTGAAAATTATCATAAATTATAGATCACCAAAGTTAGCAAATATCACAATTCTATACAATTTCATCCATCAACGTAGGAGCCTTCAAGGAAAGCAAGATATTACAACACCATTACTATACTCAACAACATTCTTTTACCATTGCTGCCTGCAGCTCCATAGCTCTGGGTCAAATGAGAATGAATAGGCTAATGTTAGATAGTGTTGTGGCAGGCACGGCACAGACAGAGGTCTGTCTGACCTTAACTGACAGAAAAACCATGAGTAAATGAGGGACATCTGAAATTGGATTGTGCTATGCCTTGCTTTCGTTGACATACAAGATAATTGCCCTCACTATGCAGGAGTAATTGAGCAGATTCAGGCATTAACAACATCAGCAATATTGTCAATAGAGTCAACGAACTGTCTGGAGTTTTGAGGAAATTCAATAGTAACTCATTAGCTAAAGTTGAGAAATAAACAATTACTCATCCCTGTCCATGTTCTGTTGACATTGACTACTCCTCCCAACATACTGTTGGAAAGCGAAATAATCGAAATAATCTAACAATACAGCAGTACACAAAAATGTGTCTCTCAAAATGTTAATTAAAGGTACCTGTAAAGCTGACTAAATTTCATCCTGTATACCAGGCATTTTTGTCTTAGTCACAGAACAGGAAAGAAAGTGTCATAAAAAGAGTGTTAACATGTAAATATGTTGACATACCACAGCAGACGGCTGTTATTGAGACGCCAGCTGGTGTTTAGAGTGAAAGCCTAAACCTAGTTTACCATAATGAAGCTCTCAGAGGGAGGCAATGAACTCCTCATGTGGTGATGCTTTACTTGGCTTCTTAACACTTCCAAACCTGAAACATACACACATGGATTTTTGGGACAAACACAAGATCTCCCTGGTCGCTACTACAAAGTGGCACTGGGTGTGTTTGCACAGCTTGAGAGAACTCCGCTAAACAAATGATTGACGATTCGATGCCAACTTGCATGAGTCTAACAAAACAACACCAAAAACTCTTCGTTTCAGGGTGCCAAATTGTCTGAGGATGGGTAAACATAATTTTGCCCTCTCTCTGTTGGACATAGTTTATTTGTTTGTTTATAGCTTGCTTCTTCAGGAGAGAAAGTCTGTTCCAAGACAGTTAGAATCAAAAACTTAAAATTAAAATGAGATAATTATTGCAAACAGCAAGTATTACAATATCTCTTCCAAAATAATAGTGCCATGCTCCCCCTGTGCCCTTATTGACAGCATCCCACAACTTTATTTCAAAGCTGTACTGACTTGCCACAAAGAGACAGTCGACTTAACTCATTCTTTTGAATGACATCAATTAGGGCTGAACGATTAATTGCATTTGCGATATAATTGCGATGTGATAAAACGAGATTTTCTAATCATAAATCACTGATTTGGTCACTCTGGTCACATGACACCCAAGAGTAAAGCAGTCTACAGAGGAAGCATCAACTTCGTACGTAACGCTGTATCTTCACTTGGTGTTGTACAATGGCCTTAAGCTTGACAGAAGCTGACACTACAGAAACTTTAGTGTCAAACAGCAAATGAAAGTAGCACCCGCCACCCGCGGTTAACGTGGTGGTGGTGGTGGGTGAAATCGTCGGGCCATCCGCCACTTTGACGGACAGGAAAATTGCACAACAGAAAGACACGTGTAGTAAGGTAAGCGTATTGTGGCGATCGGCGCCTGCGTCACACACACAGCCACCAGTCAGCTCAGGAAATATCTGTGAAACGGCGTTTCAAACCAATCCGGTGTGTCCCAAGTTACAGTCTGGTTACAGCCGGTGCACCACTTACTAGCGTCTAAGGCTGCTTGTCTATTAACAATGAGAAGCGTCACTTTGTTTTATTTTCGTTGGCCAACTTTTGAATTGAACCTCAAGCGGAGTATATTTTGTTTGCTTACTGGGATGTGGAAAGATGGATTCCGAGGCGAGTTGAACTGAGATAAAGACTCTTTAATTGGTGGTTGAACTGTGGGTTTTGTATTGAGCTCTTACTGTGGTGAACTTAGTTTTTCTTGTCAACTGTAGGTAGGCCCACCTGATAATATTTTATCATATTATTTAATGCCATGACTTGACTCAAATTATCTTTATTAAGTTTGATACTTCTTCTCCACCATTGCTCATAATAATTATTCATGCAATTCATGCATCACCTAATTTCAACATAACACAAGCCTGACCCACAAGAAAGAACAGTGTATGTTTAATCTATCTAATATTGTGTTGGTCATACTATCCGTTTTGAATAATACAGAAGGTAAAGAGCTTATAAATTAATCGCATATTAAATCGTAATCGCAATATTGGTTAAAAAAAAATAAATCACAATTAGAGTATTTTCCAAAATCGTTCAGCCCTAACATCAATTGACTGCCAGCTGCTAGCCTCAACTTGCCTCTCAACTCTGACTGTTGTGTTTTGGCCACTTCAGGTCTAATTAATCATAGACATCAGAATCATTTAAAAAAGGCACACAAAGCTAAGCTTTGTTCTCATTTGGTGGATAGCCCCCCAAGTCATTTAGCTTAACTACAGCGGGATTTTGTTTATTTACAATTTACAAGATCAGCAAAATGTCAAAAAGTTGTTGTGTCCCAGGACACAAAATCCAGTTCTTGGGTTTTTTATACTTGCAAATCCAAAGAAGTTCGCTGTCTTTAAGCTAGCAGATGCCCCAGGCAAAATGTGGAATCAAGCCTTCTCACACACCTTTAAAGTTATAATTTATAAATGGAAACTCTATTTGGAAGTTATAGTCTGCCTCTTTGATTACAATGCATCACATCTGTGCCTTTAAGAGTCAATGTGGATTGATACATTTCATAAAAATAGAAGCACCTCTGTTCTGGATGCACCCCAAAACTTAGGTAGTGGTTGTGGCAGAGCCTATTTAAAATAAAGATTAACCGAACACTGAGCTACAATTAACTTTTTGTATCAGACATTTTGTTCTCAATTTTTAAAGTCAATTTCTATTCTATATTAGATTCCCCTTTCAACAAATCCTGCCAACAAAAAATCTACGAAGCATTCTGCAGGACAAAGTCATCATTGAAATGCCTCCCGACCCTTCTGCTTCTTCCATCCTGCTGGCCTGAGCTGACTCTTTACTAATTTCAGCAGCACATGCAGCATTAATTGGCCCACAGTTAGTTGAGTTACTACTAAATGGAAATCACTGTTAGCTGTTTTCAGAACTTTACATACTAGTGTTACCATATAATGTAATTCACGCTTACAGAAACAATTATCACGTTACTATGCACACAATACCGTGCCATTTCTGCAGTGAAATCAAATATTGAATGATATCTGTTCACCTATTTCAGAAAATGTATCTCAAAGGCCACAAAGCTCTAGTAAGTTAAGCAATGCAAGGGTATACACACTGAGTTACAACAGCACTATGAATAAGTAACTGGAGAACTTCCACCTGACAGATAAGGGTATACCGGTCTACATTTTCCTGATTATTTCCATGCATACGCATATCTTGCTTTCCTACATAGCATGTTTTTTTTTGTTTTTTTAAAATGTATAATACAGCATTCAGCAGCACTTTTAATGCGCTCCCTCTCAGCTCTACCTTTTCTTGCTGTCCATTTTTTCTCCAAAGGAACAGATGTGTATGTGCGTGCAACCAATCGTGTGCGGTGACAGACAAGAGACCATACCATCAGGTTAAAAGCAGGCAGGAGGACAGACAATCTAGAGTTCTGAGGGAATGCCGCTGCCCTGTATTGTTTTCTCTTTTGATTTACCCATTTCATTTAGCATTTTCAATACTGGCTTGACACTCCACGCCAATCAGCTTTCCAGGCCACTAGGAATTCTGTCAGTGCTTCCAATGGCTAGTCCGGGTCTGATTGCAGCGCTACTCTGTTGGATGTATTAAATGGTAAATGGACTGCACTTGTATAGCGCCTTTCACATTCTCACACCCACACACACACATAAGCAATTTGGTGTTCAGTATCTTGTGTTACACCATTGGCCAATATGCCTACAGTAAGAAGTAAAAAGAGCTCTTGAAATGTGATGACTATTACTTCAGTAATCACACACACACACACACACACACACACACACACACACACAAAATAGGGCTGCAACTAACAATTATTTTCATTGGCAAATAATCTGTCGATTATTTTCTTGATTAAATTGATAGTTGTTTGTAAAATGTCAGAAAATTGTAAAAAATGTAAATGGTGTTTCCCAAAGCCCGAGATGACATTCTCAAATGTCTTGTTTTGTCCACAACCCAAAGATATTCAGTTTACTGACATAGATGACTAATGAAACCACAAAAGATTTAAATTTAAGAAGCTGGAATCAGACAAATGTTCTTTAAAAAAATGACTCAATCTGATTAATCGATTATCAAAATAGTTCATAACTAATGAATTACTTGATTAATAGTTGCAGCTCTAAACCACACACACACACACACACACACACACACACACACACACACACACATTGACTTCTGTGTTAGACTTTCCGTATATGACGAGTAAGTTCTCTTTGTGTAATATGGGACCACCTCAAAAGGGATAAAGGACGAGAAGGAGGGAAAATTTCAGAGTTAGTATTTTGTAATATTCAAGCTCAAAGGGCAGTCAAGTTTAATATACCCTCCTAAATGTGTTTACCTGCTCTAACTGTGTGCAATGCCTTGCATCAGGTGGAAAAGTTAAACATGAGATAGGTAGAATGTTTTACCCTGTGATTTATATTATAATTTCAGAACAGCAGTTCTAAATTTAAATTTGCAATTTGTGAGTAATTCACTACAATGAGACGCCAATTACTGAGAATACAATCAATAGTAAATTATAATATTTTTAAAGTGAGATGAAGTTCTTGCTTTTTGATATGAATACATGAAGTTGTGCTTCAAGGGTTATGATATACCCCCCCAGGCATAAACTGTGATAAGGAATTATATTTTGGTGTAGTGGATTGTGGATGCAGTGATGACTAACTGTATGACTAATTAAATGCCCAAGCCCTAACTTACAGCTGTAAATGTGAAAAGAGCGCCACTATCTTATTGTACCTATCCTTGTTATACTCATACTGACTCACACTGTCTTGCATTCAAAAAATGAGACTACCACATAAATGTACTCAAAACCTCCCTTGAGCTGCAGTTGTCTAGACGTAAACAATAAAGTCACACTTAAAACAGCTGAGACAAACAAAGAAGCTCATTAGAGCAGAGATCCCAAGGACAAAAATGTTTACTAAAGAGGCAATAAACTATATCATGGCATTAAATGCTAAAATAATAATACTGCTTTGTCATTTTCTTCTTAGGTTCGACAAAAAGGCTTTTCAGACATGACTGAATGGTTTTCTGATGCCAGTTGATCACTCATAACTCTGCCCTCCCTTGTTGTGCTATGAAACAAAACTGTGACAAAAGTACAAGTAGAGTAGCAAAGACGAGGAAATTGGGAGTGCCAATAGTGAATTTTTGTTGTAAGTTGTAAAAGCTAGAAATATGGGCAACTGATGGAACATACACTGAGCCCCTTCTGTTCATCAAATGCTAACCTGCAGATATACATGTGTAATCTGAATATACGTCAACATATATAATCAACGTTTTTGTGCAATGAGCCAAATGTGTTTCCTCTTTAAATAGCAAGCAAAAACATATGTCTGAGCAAACAACATCTGAGCTTTTGTCTTGTGTCCATTTGGACTTATATTCTGAACAGATAAACTGTGATTTAAAGGGGTCATTTATGGGTTTAAAAGTTTTCCAGGCCTCTTGCTGAACAGTAAGAAACACCCACTACAACATGATAAACACACCTATATCAACTGTAATGTGATCTGTTACATCAACAACGCGGTACAGCCCTTGGGGGACTGTGGTGGCTAGAGGATGGCCATGTGGTGCCTGATTATCCAGGGAACATGGGAAATTAAATCTGCTGAGAGTACACAACATCCTCCTCTGTGTCTCCTGCCTGTCATAAATTTCATCCTTTCTCTCTTCTTTCCTATTCTTTCCTCTCACCTGGGAGCTTTTCAAAGTATACCTATTAATATACTATGTCTCTGCACCTTGTCTTCATTGTCTAAGTGGCACAACCCATGACAACAAAAAAAAAAAACTCAAAACACAAGATCTTCTCCTTTACTCTACATTTTCCTCTTCCACATTCATCCACAGCAAATGATGTTCTGACAAATTTCTGTCAATACTTGCTAATGACAGCACAGTCAAGAAAAAGAGGATGAAGGATCGCTTCCTTAGTGCCCATAACAAAGAAAGAACTGTGTGGAAGCTGCTTAGGGGCTGACTATTTACAACAGCCTCAGTTTCTGCCACTCTAGATATAATTAGCTTCACCATCATGTTAAAGCACAACACAATAATGCAGTAACCTAGATTTTTTTTAGTACAAGGAGACTTCACTGCTCTGCACACGAGGTAATATGCCTTAATTTATCTGTGCATAAATCTACTGCATGTTATATATTTTATGCCATTCTATCCATCTTTCAATCTGTCTATTTTTTGTTCTACTCATATATCTATCCATCATTCTCTCCCTATCTTAATGTGATACATAATGTGATATTGTTGTCCTGGTGGGGTCTTCCTCATAAATGAGATCTTAACCCTGGTTAAATATACTGAATAATGCAAGATAAGTACAACTGAAAAGAATTGGAGCTTTGCTTCTGTGTTGAGGGACTTTCTCGCCTGCGTCTACTCACAGCACACAAAAACCCAAATGCCACCCACAGTATTGGGAATTCTGCTCCATCACAAAGACTGCATAGTCTTCGCCTTATTGCGAACCTTAATCTGTTTTGTTTGTGCATGAAGGGTGGACCAAGGTTCTATAAAACAGATTAAATTGTTTCCATAGCCAACTGAAGCATCAAAGGCCAACAAAATTGCAGCCCCTTACTTGAGAGGGTTTCACTAAAGTCACTTATTTGTCCATTTCATCATGCTAATGGCAGAGGCCATCATCCCATTATAGCTCCACAGCTGAGCGAGGTTAAACAAATGTAGTTTGTCTGAGGTCGCACTACCTCCAAGTCAGGTCTCACTGCTCTCCCCCCGTACATCACAACAAATCATCAGCTTGTCTATAACTACTCTATATAAGCAACCCTCTGAACCCTGCTGCATTAACCACCTCTTCACTCTCTGGCACTCCAGACATAAGCATTCTCTTTTCAGTCTCCTCTTGTTCTCGTCTTATGAAAAATTCCTTCCCATGCAGCACTCTGCTATGGAAATAAAATCTAATCTAACTTCTTGGGTCAATGTAAAAATCACACTTCTGGGGAGTTTGTTCCACAGTATGAAATGTCAAGCATCTGACTGAATATTCTCAGTATGCAAGGCCTTGTTACCCCAATAACTGTCTTAAATGACCCACGGAAGAAATAAAATCCTTCAGCATGCAGTACCTTTTAACAAAGTCTGCAATAAACAGTGTTGAGATCATTTTGTCATAAATGAGCCCAAATGGGTTCTGCTTTTGGAAAACTGATGGAGTTCATTAGTACCCATTGTTTGCAGGATAGTTACATCAAACACTGGCTTGTAAGCTGTAAGACCTTTCAAATAATAACTCCATCATGCCTAATAGACTCATAACTCCCAGGCATTTCACATAGAGCTTACCGTTCATCATAGCCAACAGGACCTAGCCTCGTTTCTATTACCATTCCGCTGAACCAAGGTCTTTGTCTATAATGAGTCCACATTCCCTAAGCCGTACAGTAACCACACAATCACTTGTGTCAACAAAAGGGAAATCCATTTCATCAAGACGTCCAGTCACTGCTTCATTACCATACACGAGGGCAACAACTGTGCAGCAATATAGCCCCTGAGAGCTGCTGCTGATGTGTGGAGTTCAGTGCATTTGCTGAGAGAGTATTTTCACTCACTGCACAATAGATAGAGCACATTCAATTAAAACATCATCACAGTCAGTTCATCACAGTGACATAACGCATCATAGCAGTTCTCCCAAAACCATAACATGAAACTGTGTGTTCCAGAGTTAAAGGTAAAGGCAACACAAATTGCTGTGAAACAGAGAATGTAACATAACTTTTCTATTTCTGTAACTCTAAATCTCTGCCAGTAATGTGGAACTGTATTAGACATGATAAGATCAAGAATATTTTAGTTCCTGTAAATATATACACATGTACTTTTAAAAACGTCTGTCAGCATGTTTTCCTTGGGACAGTCTAATTTCTATGTTCTTTAAGGTCTGGGCCATTACAGTTAAGAGCTTTCTGTCTGATTGTTTCCTAAAAATCATAACAACACATTGTATTTTTGAAAGGTTTCACCTGAATTTATACCTTATTTGTTTTAATCTAGAAATGGCTGCTGTTGTTATGAACCAGCTTCATTATAGAAAATGGGAGGTTAAAATGGATGGTCATTTTCCAGGATAATGTGTATGTTTTCTGGTTCGGTACTGCTAGTGAAGACAAATAAAACATTATTTGGGTATAAAGACAAAATATTGTGAGTCTGTGGACTCCTGGCACAATGGGCTTCACATTTTAACATCGCTGATGACTTTCTGGTATCAAATTATGTCAAGCAGCATACACCTGCAGTATGTATGAGTTTAAGTCCTGTTAAAAATACCAACATAGTCCAATCTTTAGGAGGTCCAAAAAGATTACAGATAACCTAATGTTTAAAAATGCAGCCCCTAGGTTTGGCAGACAATGTAGAAACTGTGACATGAGAATAAAGTTAATAAATAATACAAATATTACTTTAAAAATAATAATTTTTAATATCATTTAATGGTTATCTATTACTTATACAGTGAACAACTTATTTCAGTAAGCATTTGGATATTTATGATTTTTGATATATATGATAAAAGGATATTTTCGGAGGAAAAGATCCAACTTTTTACTCATTGAATTTTGGAAATAGATTACCCTGTTAGATTACTACATTAAGTAGCATACCTACTGCAAATTAAAAAAAGAAGATATATATACAAAAACATATTTTTGAAAAATGCGTTCCAAAAAAAATACTAGTACTAATACTGGTGGCAATACTAATAGTAGTAGTAGTGGTTATGGAAAGTATTGTTTTAGTTTATAGATGCAGCAGAATTACAAAAGTAAAAACCCATATGATTCTGCAGGTAACAGCTGATAACCTGTGCTCTATCTATATATGTAATCACTGTGTGACTAATTATGCTTTACAGTTTAAACAACAAAATTACCTGGATGAACACTGTGCAATGTTAAACTTGTTAATTTAGTCTAAAAGTAATGATAGGAATGGGTGCACTGTTGCTAACTGAACATTTTGCTTAATTTAGATTTATGAGACAGACAAACCTTGGATTTGAGAAAATAAATATGTAGTCATGATTCATTCAAGTTAACCACATTAACTCAAGGTTTCTGAGCATCATGATCACCATTACATACACAGCTGAAATGTTAAGTACTTCTAGCTAACTCTCTTGAAAAAAATCTTAGAGACAAATATTTTTAAGCATCAGTTATTTTTAAATGCATTCAAAAAGGGCCAGTTGAGAGCTACTTCTATGAACACAGCCCCTGGTTTCTCAGCTTTGACAGAAACTTGTACAAGCTCACAAATATTGGATGAACTGCCCCGGGTTACAGGAATTGTATTCTCATTTAAAGCTAGTCCGCAAACATCACAGTCTTTCGTTTCAGTTGCTTAGAGGTCCTCTTATGTGGAGTGATTTTTTTTATTTAGTAAACAGAGAAATAGCGAGGAGGACACAATTTCATACCTCCATTAAGTGCTGCTGCCAAGTTCTAGGTGGAATTTTGACAAAGACTTAGTCACAGTAACACTACATTGGATTATTTTATTTCTGCTACAACACAACTACATATTCTGGATAGCATGCATTTATTTTAACCACTGCATCCCCTCTGAAGAAATGGGTACTGTGAAGCTGAAGTAATAAATAATAAAATGGAGTGTCTGGTGAAAGAAAATGACATCCCTCAAAGAAAATATCCTCGCAAAAATGCGTGCTTTATATTCCTTTACTTACTTGTAACATTATGTTGCTCATTACCTGCACCATTACCAATACCTAGCCATTATACATAGGAAGCCATTATAGAAAACCTTGCCACTGCAGGCCTGTAACCAAGTAGCTCATCAGCATTTCTGCTACGGTGCACACTTTTCTGAACTGAGTGTACATGACTTGCATTTGTTTTTAAAAAAGTTGCAAAGGTTTGCGGTATTCACAGGACAATAGATTAACTGAAACAAACCAAAACTAAAATGAGGAGAACGAGGAAAACATGGGGAGATCAGAAACAGGGAGAATGGACTGGTGTTCAAAGAGGGGTATTGTGAAGACCAGTGAATCGCCTGCTGACGACCAGGCAGGGCACACTGCTGACTGTTCCTCTACACAATCCCCCTCCTTTCACCCGTGCTTCACTCTGCCAGGAAAGGGCTCGTTTCACCCAGCATCTCCCCACGTTCTCTTACAGATAAAAGAACTCACTACCTCTTTTGTGCGTACAAGTACACAACTGCACACATGCTTCTATCTCCACATCTCCACCACTTCTAAAATAGCAGTGCACAGCCACACTCTCATTTCTTGTGTGCTAATATAATGTAACATCCAAAATCGGAATCGCTCGTTTCATTTTATTCCCAAAATGTATTTCAATTTCCAAAAAAAACAGTACAATTTTGGACATTTTTCAAAGCTATTGGAGACGCAGAAGCTGAAAATCTGTAAGATGCCTTGGAATTTCCAGTTGTCATCTCAAACAGTTCTAAAGAAACATCTGTGAAAAAGAAGCAGGAAAAAAAAGAGATTTATCCATCTGAAATGCAGAACCAGCCCAGTCATCCCACTTCTCAAACTTAACTCTGCTAACAGAGATGTAGCGGTGCTTAGGTGGAGCCACAGTGCCCCCTACAGGTCAACAGATACGTGAGCTTTATGAGCACTGGATCCATTCGTCTGTGCCTGCTATGTTACTTGCTAAATGAAAGTGTTAGCTGCCATTTACTGCTACAAAGCATTTTACTCATCCTCTTCAGATGATTGTACCCTTACCACACACACATACATACACACGCACACACACTTGCACACATGCACAGGCAGGCCTTCTCATACTGTATGCGTAGGGGTAGGATGTGAGTCATTTTGCAAAGCCCCATCTCCAAGTACCCACTCAGAAAGTATTATGTTGTTTTAGTTTTCTAAAAAATAAAATGTTTTCCTATGGCCATCCTTAAACCACTAAATTTATTTCACTAATAAAAATAATGATCATATTTGTTTTTTTACTATTTATTTTTGTTGTCATCTTCTATAAATGACCTCTACAGTTATCACTATCAACAAAGATCCTTAGCTTGTGTGGAACAAAGGAAAAGAGAAACAGAAGGTGATGAGAGACTCTTTCGCCGTGATCCTGCCTGAATACCCTCTCAATTACTAACAGCCCTGATGGATGAGATCTGGCAGGGTGTTTTGAAATGTTTGGTTCAGGAAGGGGGTAGTGGAGCAGAGGTGAGAGGAAAAGGGTAGAAAAACTGGGAGGCAAACAGCGACTTTCTGACCTCAAGAACGATAACTTTAGTACTCTGTACACCGACGGACAAGTGATGACCAGTTCTGAATGATGGACATCTTCATGAACACTGGCAACTGTCTCCAGAGACACAGAAGCAGTTTCATAGCCTAAACATCATTGTGTGAGTGTTTGTGTTAGAGAGAAAGAAGGAGGTGTGGGCTCTGAGTCACAAAATGCATGACTGGGAAGGAACGGGAGGCTCATTCTCCCAAACACTCAATACGGTCATAGACCATTAGCAGTCCAAGCAATGGGAGATATTTCTCTAAGTGCCAGCCGGATACACACTGACAGCATAGATTCCCATGATTACTTTCTATTAGCCACACCTTGTAAAAACGTATTTCTAACTGGCCATATTGGCACCTCGCAGGCCACAGATATTAGGTAAACAATGTTGACGATGACCAAACATTAAGGAAGACTGCAAGGCTGTTCACGATCTAGTCACTGGGAGGGGAGAAATCGAGCTGAAATCGGAAGGAGGGGAAGCACGCCATCTGGTTTGTCACCTCCGTTCACATTAACACCCTGATGGCAGGGAAACCCTGTCCTTGTGCTGTATCTCTCTCAGAGCTGATACGATTAACTGGACCTTTTAGTGCAGGACCCAATACAACCCACTCACCAGAGTCATTTCACTGTTCAACAGAGCAGCAAGTTCTTTCAGCCAGGGGCATTGATTTTCATTCTTGGTGCGACAGAGCAACAATCACAAGTTTGCTCAAGAAGTTACCAGTTTTCTGTCATGGTTTCTAACATACTCTGTGTGTGTGTGTGTGTGTGTGTGTGTGTGTGTGTGTGTGTGTGTGTGTGTGTGTGTGTGTGTGTGTGTGTGTGTGTGTGTCACTGTATAATTGCATGTATACGCAACTGGCAGCAGAGTAAAAGAGAGAACAGAGAGAGAGTGAGAGACCCTGAATTGCAGTCATATTGCTGGGAGCATGGCTGCATCACTCAGGGAGGTTATGGCACAGGGTGTGAATCTGCAGAGACAGATAGACCCGTTGAGCCAATTCTCCAGGGGATGAGTGTGTTGTGCAGCACATCCATGGCCTGACAGAAAATCTAATGAAGAGTCTTCGCTGACAAGATCCCCAAACAGTAGGAAGCAGAACCAAAAGCCATAGGCTTTATCAATCACTAAGGGAAATAGAAAGTGAATTGTACACCATTCTTTGGCATGTCATGCCACAGTCTGGTGTTAGTCTGTATGGGCGTATTGTTGAGAAAATGTCCCCATTCCATAAAAGTAATGTAGTGTCCCAACAGCATTTTAGACAGACGCAGTAAAATATGGATTTTGACAGCAAATACATTTCATAAGAGAGTATTTGCTTTCACAAAGTAGAAAAGGAGAATATGTTTTCATATATTACAACTAGACCTTTAAAAAGAAGCCTAAAGTTGGGAAGAGTAACAATGAAAAGTCTTTTTAGAGTCTGTCTATAGACCAGGAGCTCAGCAAGATAATAAAAGTGCCACATCTACTTTTCATTCTGGAAAGCCTTCTGCTTGCAGGCTAAAATATTACCAGAGCACTCAGAGAGTCATTCCCTAATAAATAAGGCAGTGCTCTCCATTAAGGCTTGTGACTCAGAGAAGCATATAATATTCTCTGGACATTACACATCATTATCCTGCACTGTTGCTGTGCTGCCACAACTACTGAGGTTTTCAATAAGTGGGAAAGGATGAACCACAACCACCACGTACTTCCCTCACCCTTAAAAGAAAGTAACCCACAGAGAGAAAGAGTTTCTTCTTTCAATAAAAATCTACCATGCTGCTAACAGTATCAGGGTTTGTTTTTTTTTGCTTGCTTGTAGCTGTTGTTTTTCATAACACTTCCAAAATTGTATTATTTTTAATTTGTTCTTATTGAAATCTTACCTCAAATAACATAATCCATGTCATGTTCTGGTTTCATTTACACTAGTAATTTACACAAAAAGTTTAGTTCAAGAGCAATTTTAATAAACCCTTTTATTCTAACCTTGCATAACATGGGAAAGCTTGAGTCTAATAAATTGGTTAGTTTTTAATTTTGAATGTTATGATAACAAAAAAAAATGTTGCTCTATATGTTACCTTGCTCTGACCACATAATAATACTGTATTGTATTCAGTATAGACCAGGACATGTCTGTACTGTACATGCATAAATGACCATGAAGGTAAACAATGCTGCCTGTGTGAGAGAAGCAACCCTGCAGGCAAACTATGTTTGAATCAGCTACATATCAAAAAAACTTATAAAAGTCAATCTCCACAGGCTCATGGTATTCTGCCCTCTGAGGGTCACTGCTCTCATCAAACCCGTGATGACTGCAGTATGAGCAGCTCCATACAACTGAATACCAATTGCCTTTCTCGCACTCATCTCAACCCCTTCAGGTTCTTTACAGCATTCATAACCAGATTCCCACTGCACACTAAATTGGCTCCTGTAAAAAATGACCTAATACAGAAAGATGAGAAAGGTTTACAGCGGGTAATGGATTAGGAGTCAACCCCTGTGCATAATTACCACAGTCATCATGATAAGAGAAGTCCCCTCCACTTCACATAGCTATCTTTACGACCTTATTCTGGTCTGAGAGGGATGGTGACACTTGCATGAACTCCATGCACAAAGACAAGCACAAAATTGAAGACATTATCTTGTGTTTGCCATGTAAAAAAACAGTAATGACATGCATTAAATTTAAAACCCAGCTGGAGCATCCTATTAGCTTTTAGTGAACCGTGTCATTTTCTATGAAACATGGTTTGATTAACTGTGATAGTCTCCTTTTTCCACCTATCATTGTCCAATATCAATCCAAAGATATATGCCAAAGACATGGCCTACTAGAGGATCAGTGAAATTTTCAAGTATTTGTCAAAATTAAAAAACAACACAGTGAATACGAAACACATTACATCAAATGTACAAAAGAAAAAACCTGCACCTGTAGAAGAATCTGGGCAGAAAGTTTTCCATACTCAGGGAATCAATACCCAGGACAAAACAGTGTGCACCTAAAATACAATCTAGAAAATTAGATACACTATTAATATAGGGTGTGTCATCTGTCGCTTTCATCCCATTCAAACATTCAGAAGAGAATGAGGAAGGGTCTAACATCATTTTATGCAGAGTTGTGGCACACCATTGCAGGCGCATTCCAAAGAATAGGCCGGGTTGGGCCATCTGCAGGGGCTGGATGCTGCAGCCCAAGCCATCTTGTCATGATATGGCCACCGTGCAGTTTACCGATTGTCACCCCAGCCCTGCTCTCTCCAGGCCCAGGTGACAGTTTGAGAACCTCCTGTCCAACCTCCAGCCAAACAGAGTTAAGGAGGAATTAAAAACTCAATGAGCCTAATAATTAAACTTTAACGGAGGACATAAAGCGACTTGACACCCTCCAAAAGCTATAGGCAGCCACCATAACGGCAATACCAAGCTGGCCCGTGTTCCCTGAAATTACAGACATTTCTCCTTTCGTAACCCACATATTGTTGCTGTCATGACAAAAACCATGTTGCACAAATTTTCAATGTGCCTTGGGCTTATAAAATATATTCAAAATGTTATGTGATCCAATAAAAATAACATATCAGCTGCAAACAAGTTAGAAACACTGCAGCTCTACTTACCTCCTGCAAAGCTGACATAAAGTTTACATTTTGGAGTCATTGTTCATTCCCATGAGCTACAGTTAATGCATTTAGAACACCAGAATGCTTAATACAGTCTTAAAGATACATAAGAAATAAGAACAGTTAAGCTGTATCATAATACATTTTAATGGACCAAACAGTCCTAACTCTGCAAGCAGGTAGGATTATACAGACAACCTGCTCCTGTGTTCATGTCCACTGAACACACCAAATGGTAAAATAAGTAACCTAAATTTGAGTGGAGGAGTGCAGAATGCATTATTGTGCTTGTGTATTTTATACACCAACCTTCACATTTAACTACAATTTGCACGTCAAGTTTGACTCATGTGCTCAGAAAGTCCCACACTTCATAAACAGCAGTCCGGGGGTGCCAAAGTTAAATGAAAAACAACATGAGAAAATGGAAGTACTGCAGGCTAGAGATTAGAGGCAGTGAACAGATGACAGGCAAGAAGTTGAACAAACTATCCACAGATCTTATCGGTGTATTGTATGTAGCCCAACATCCGCAATGTTCTCAGAACTGTGTTACTCACTCAAATTTGGACAAGAGCCACGACAGCCAAAGCACATCCAGCCTATTGAAATAAAATAGTTTGTAACCATTATTTATCTAACATAATATCATACTGTGAAATAAAAGTATCTGGTTGAATGACAAAAAACATGGTCTGGAATATTCCATTCGGCAGTTCCTTCAACATTTCAGACCCTTTGACAGCCTGCTAAACAGAATGAATTGCCTCCTGGCCAACACGTTGCTCAATAAGAGCCTGGACATCTGGCAGCATGACCTGCTGAAGTAAACTGCCTGCCTTTGCTGCAATAGTTTTCAACAGTTCAAAACAAAAATATGCAATGTTCCTTCCTGAACCTCATTTCCATTCTCATGCCGTATTTCTCTAGACACTGCTCACCTTATCCACTGCCTTAACCTTGGTTTGTTTAAGATATTGACTGTAAAATGGTGTAAAAGTGCAATCAAAGAGGTTTTGTGCCTGTCAGTCTAAACTATAACAGACACTTCATCAATAAAATACAAATCCTGACTTAATCCTCCATCTATATAGAGCTAAAATACATATATAAACAGCATACAAAAATGCAATTCACACATGTAGCAGTTATCACAAAGTTAGTACAAACAAAAAACTACTTGAATTGTATAATAAGTGCTACATTTGTAAAGGTCAAAATGTTGATAAAGTAATACAACTTCCATGACATTTAGGTGTGTGTCAGGTGTCTCTTAGGTGTACCAAACCACATCTTTGTCTTTTACATGATGCTGACGATGATTCAGAATGTCATGTCACCTTATCCTAATCAGGATGGGTATTTACATAATAGATTCAGTTCATTGGCCTTATCCAACAGAGCAGTCTGTTTTTCACATCTATTAATCTTGCATAAATTAAAGAACATTAATTTCACAGAAGATGCACACTGCTTAGTAGACTGTAATGTGTGTATGTGCGTTTGCAGATACTGCATGGGGAAGGAAAGGTTATACACAACTGCAGAAAGCCAAAGTACACCATGTACTGTATATACCGCTGCTATACAACTATGGTGTGGGACCATCAACTATAGCTACAAAATGGTCATGAGCATCAGCTGCAGAAGCAACAGGTAAAGAAATATTTTAGCACCTCTGACCATGTGTGTAGGTTGTGACTGCAGAAAATTACATAACAGTAGCACAAATCTCTGAAAAAGGCATCTCTGATTCTATATCCTCTCTTTCACTCACTATTACAAATCTTTACCCAGTTTTCCCTAAATGGCGGCATTGGATATGAGACCACTCATCATTACAGGAAATATATGCCACATTAATGACAAATGAGATGAATATACCTGTCAACCAAAAAATATATTTTGTCATTAACCTTGTGTTTCACTGGCAAGGTAGGAGGAAGAGCTGGAATTGAAAACTTGTGAAAATTTAAAAGTAAGAAAAGGGCATAATCAACATAATCTTAACAGTCACTGTATTTCAGCCAATGGGAAGTCAGATCAATGAGCTGTCCAGTTTAATATTTGCCTCAATCACACTTATCAATTGTGTAATGCCACAAGAACCAGCATTTTCTGAATCCTAACAGTAGAGGGCAGCCAAGGACAATTTAATAGCTGAGCTGCCTTATAGCAGCAAACAAGGTCCAACAGCTCCCAAAGGTCAAAGGGCACATCCTTACCAGCATTGACTATGGCATCCACCTCCAGGACAGTAATATCTCCTTTGTAGAGAGATATTTTATCACTCAGTCCTCCTCCACCAGTCAGCTCCTTCCCTTCCTCTTTGTCATTGGCTGAAATAAAAAGAGTTGCATTTCAAGAGAGAACATTAAAATATAGAGGTGTCACTCAATAAATACATTATTTGTCCCTTTGAATAGACACACAGGAGGTTCATGAATGGTTATCTAATGTACTAAATAAAATTCCAGTTTAATGTAATGTTTATGGGGATAAAGACGAGGAGAATCAATTCATTACTAGACAATACTGTAATTACTGTACTATCAAGAGCCCAGATAGTATTTATACATGCATACTGTGATACTCATAAGTAGTCATTTGTATATCTTCCTTTTAATGGTGTAATTCTAATTGATGAAATGTGTGGTTTCAACATTTTCCAGGAACTAGTATGATTAATCCCCCCTTGATAAAAAAGCCATGACTATTGGAGAGTATACTTCTTCTTCTCTCACTCCTCCCAAAGCTTACATCATTTAACTTAATGTAGAGAAATGTACCACAGCACATCACCAACAACTTGTAAACAAGTTGCCATTCTACCTCACTTCAATGAACATCAATTGTAGTCTGTGTTGGTTTTATATCAGTGCATATTTTGCCTAAGTCCGTTATTCTCTTCTGTACATTACCTACTGCAGCATTAGGTACTCATCAGATTACTCATATTACATGTTAGGCCAACTACACTAACAACTCAGTCATTCAATTATTATTATTATACTCTAATGTTCTATTTTTATGTTACATCAAATTGCTTTATTCTTATTGAAACATGCGATTAAAATGCAAAAATATGCCAAAACCCTGCTGCTAGCCTACTTGAAGAAAATGCAGTCCATTTTGAATCTAAATGAGGTTTGCTTATCGTTTTCAAGGACAGAACACTATTATGGCACAAGCCCTTATGCTAATGGTTGTTGTTAAGCTTGGTATTGCAAAGTATTTAAACAACTTACTTTAGTTACTGTATACTATAATATACAAATGTATAAGAGTAACTTTGTAGCATTAGTTGCTATGATTTAGAATAAATAAAAAATTAAGAATAATAATATTTTTAATACTTTTGAAGTGTTAAGGCTTTATTTTTTGTTATGTGCTTCCTATTTAACAACACTTGCCTTTAGATATACACACAGTTTAGGCTATGTTCTCCAATAAATTAGAAAGCAATACTTGCTTTGTGAACATAAAGACATGTCAGATTTTTTTATTGTTTAACAAACATTAGCACATCACCTTTTCCTAATTATCCAAAATCTTATTTCTTAAAAGCGTTTACTTTAATACCATAATAAACAACATTTAACCCTCTGTGTTGATACATGCTGGATTTCTTTTCATCTTGAAATTGGCATTACTTTCTGGGAAATCATGTTAAAGGTGCTTGCTGTTTTTTTATCTTGCCAGTTGTTGTGTTCCAACAGTGTGGATTTGTGCATTTTATATCAAATAAGTTTAGACTACTCCGAATCCTTTTCTCTCCCAGAGAGAAGAAGGAGGGGATTTGATTATCAACCCTCTACAGATAGCCGAAGCGACTCCAAGGAAGAGGTGAAAGGTTTCTCTCCCTAAGTGCTGTTTCTGGGCAGCCTGTTCGTAAAACTTGCCACCTCTGATACCGCAGCCAGATAATGTGGTGCTTGACTGTTAAAATGACAAAAGGAACTCTGACCAGAGATTAGCGTTTTACTGAACAGCCTATCAAAACTCTTCTTAAGAGAGGGCAGGAAACCCTAAACTGCCCCCCCACACATGTAACCATGGAAACTGACCTTGCTCTTTGTTTAATTACCTCACATCAAAGGATATTCTCTTCACGCCCAGGTGTCAGGAACTCCACGACACCCAGGGACAGCCTCCTTTGTGTAAACAGAGCACTGTCTCCTCAAGACTCAAAGCATTACCTTGTTTAATTAAATAATCTTTTAGTTACTTGATTACGTTTGCCTCCATTTGAGTAGTTATGTTACCATGTTGGTGTATTTGTTGTTGAAAAGAATCTAAATAAGTTAATTTTGCAGTGTTTTAATATTCAGCAAGGTAACCTGACTTTATTCAGTTTTTGTAACCAATGCTTTGTTCACAATACTTTCTGACACCTCCTTTAGAAATGTTGATAAAGAAATGTCATCCTATACTCGATTAATTTTCCAGCTTGAATTTAAGGTTAAAAATGACTAAATCCCCCAGCTCCTAAGAAGATTGTTTTAGGATCAATCAGAGCTATCCTCATGTAACCCGAGCTCCCCCAAGTGGCCATAATAAGTATTACATGCCATCGTCTGAAATGCCGTTAATGTATAAATGTCACTCGGTATTTATCATGTCCAACAATCTGATGCCATTCGTGTGTCTTGCTTATATTCTCTAAGAACGTGCAACCGACAATATATCCAGAAAGCTAGTTAAGTTCTTTTCCTCTGATGTGATTCATTCTGAAATGCTAACCTCAAAGTTGAACTACTGACAATTGTTTTCCTTTTATCAAGTGCTTAAACTAAGAACAGTATAACCATTTGATAGTTAAGGTTTGATTGTGGGAAGATATACAATACGCGCCAATAGATTTTTTTTTTATGTCTAAAGAAAGACAGTATCTCAGGCAAACTGGAGACAAGCCCTCCCTCTTGGGACAAAGGACTGCCCTCTGGGAATCACGCCCCAACAGACAAAAGCAGCGACCCACGCTGTCTCTACTCTCTTGTCCTCCATTTTGTTCCTGGCTCTCCAACTGCGCAAGTTTCGGCCTGGCGCAACAAAGCCCTTTGTTCGTTTTCAAGCAACACACGCGAAGTGCTGCAACATCGATTTTTCCCTCGTTAACAGCAACTTTACTTGCGTTTTATTTTCTTTGGTTTTTGTTTTGTTAAAATTTATCAGTCCGTTAAGTTATACTAGTTTTAATTCAAGAACGACCAAGTTCTTTTTAAGCCTTATCCGTCGAACTAACTTCCACTGATCCCTCCTCGGAACTATCCACGTGGACCCGCCAGCAGTAACAAAGGACGACCAAACTGCTAACCCGAGCCAGGGTTGGCTCCCACTGCAAGTCTCTGCAATAAGTCGACAAAAGACGGACCCCCAGGATCAATTCCCTGGCAGAGAAAGCGGCCGGCCGACGGCTTTAAGCTGTCCTAACCGAGAACACACGGATCTCAGCCAGTGTGAGGCCGCTGACCAGCACCCGGCTGGGAGAAGCGACATACAGTAAGTCCAAAACCCTGCATTCTGTGATCAGTGATGTCCTATAGTCTGTTAGTCCAGTATATTTAATCCTTGAAACTCCTAGACAAATTTAACCGAGTTATCATCTAATTGCGTTCATTAGCTGCCGTATGAGTCAAATACTCCCCACAATAGAACCCACATTCTCATTATTTACCAATTGTTTATTTCTTTGATGTATATGTAACCACATTTATAGTCACCTTAGTTAGTTAGTAAACTCCACTGTAGGAAGGAAGGAATTGTGTGTGTATTGCCTGTCTCCAAGTCCCTGCCAAGAGAATTTACCCCTTCGATATGAGATTGACTGACTGATTTATTTAAGATAATTGAGTGATTATTAACTAACTGATCACTAGTGAATAATTGTATAATTATTAAAACACTACCCAGAGGTCCGGAGACTCTGGGTTAATTAAAAATCCGGTGGTGCCCCGAAACGAGAGATTTATGGATTAATATTTTCTGAATATTAAAATTCATAATTGGGTACTAATTCTCATAAATGTATTAAAACAATGTAGTCATGCTACACAGTCAAGCAAAGTTAACCATCACAATTTTGTTTGTAAAAACATGTACATTTACTCATTTGGCAGACGCTTTTATGCAAAGCGACTTATATTTGAGCATCAAATAGCATCAAATAGACATTATAGCATTACACTGCTATAATGTCTTGGTTTATCAGCCATACCCAATTTAAAAACACATTCAGCATCTCAAACAATCTCAGTCTCTTACACAGATTTTCCTCTGCCCAGGTTGGAATCTTGTCCAAAGATGTAAAATCTTGACGACGATACTCCTTACGTCGCTCCTCTCGATCTAGACGGAGCAGTCTCTCTGTAGAGGGAAGTAACCATACATGTTAGCATGAATAAAGCTGGTCCTGTTGAAAAATAACAGAGATAAGAGGGAAGTAAGCTTTATAATAAATATAAAGTTTATTTCCAATAAAAGCCACAGACTTTTCACATGAATCTCCACCAAGTTTCTTTTCTTAATTTCCTATCAAACTGTCTCTCAGCATACTTTACATACCTTTACTTCACCTAACCACCACCCATAGGAGCAACAGTTGCTGGTCCTGTACCAATTGAGGTTGGCCTCTAAACAGACTCCTTCTCCACCACTCACCTGCTACTTCATCATCGACAGTCGTGTCCCACTCATCCCTGCTCGAGCTCCACACATCCCTGGCTCTCTAAATTGGCTCTATAAAAAATGTGATCCATAATAATGTGATCTTCAATACTGTGATCCCGTTTCATGCATTACAATCCTCTTTTGGCTTGCAGGGTCAAAGTGCAGGATCAGCCATTAAAGAGTACCCCTGGCTGGGGTTGGTATGGATTCTGAATCTTGCATAACACACTTCAGTAGTGTAGCTAAGTTTTTTTTGACTCACTTACTGCATTAGCCATGTGCCATGGATAACCAAAACAATGCATGTTCTTGTCAATGTCTTGTCTTGTCAATTAACTGGCTGTTGTGTGAATTTGGTGAATGAAAATGTGCATTCTGTTGTGTCTCCACGACTCTCAGCTGTTGCTTAAGCTTCATTGCACTCTGAACTTATTGAACTGTTTGTCCTACCTAAGTCTTATGTGATTTTAATGTTCATACACTGAACAAAATTATAAACGCAACACTTTTGTTTTTGCCCCCATTCATCACGAGCTGAACTCAAAGTACATGTACATAGAAGGTCTATTTCTCTCAAATATTGTTCACAAATCTGTCAAAATCTGTGTTAGTGAGCACTTTTCCTACCAAGATAATCCATCCACCTCACAGGTGTGGCATATCAAGATGCTGATCAGACAGCATGGGTATTGCACAGGTGTGCCTCAGGCTGGCCACAATAAAAGGCCACTCAAAAATGTGCAGTTTATAATTTTGTTCAGTGTAGTTAGCTGAACACCTTAAGAGAGTTGTTTGAAATCATATAGTGAACAACTTTATTTGTGATGGAACTACTGTACATGGAGAACCTTACTTTGTCATAACTACCCACATTTAAGCTCCTACTACTTAGCTAAGCTGTGGGCAAGACGTTTGAGTATTGCATTTGTTTGGTTGTACAACAAATTTAAATAGAATTTGGAGAAGAGCAACCTCTTCATCTACTCTTCTCCACCATAAACTGGCTGCTATTCTGCCCCCGTGATGCACCCTGCCCCTCTGATGCCGCTGACCTCTGCTCCAAATTTCTTGGCCCTCTACCCACATCCCACCCGCGTGATGTTGCCCTCCCACGTTGCATGCATGCCACAGCACTGCCTCTCCTCCTTCTCCCCTCTGGATTTACCTCAAGCCATTCAGATGGTAACCAGAGCAAAGACCTCCACCTGTCCACTGGACCCCTTGCCCACAAACCCGGTCAAGGCATGCCTACCTACCCTCTGTCCCATCATGGTAGACATCATAAACTCCTCTTCGGAATCTGGCATGGTACCCTTCAGCTTCAAAACGACTGCTGGCATCCCTATTTTCTAAAAGCCCAGTTTGGACCCAGATGACCTCAATAACTAGGCTACCATCCAATCCCCAACCTACCCTTCCTCAGCAAAATCCTGGAAAGAGCAGTCGCCGCCCAGCTTCATCAGCACATGTACCACTACAAGCTCAATGAACTCCTTTAATCTGGCTTCAGAGCACACCACAGCACAGAGACCACTCTCATTAAAATCACCAACCCATCCACTCAGCTCCCAACTTTGTCACTTGTTAACTGCCTGAATGAAATAAAACCTGGATGTCATCTGATCTGCACAAACTCAACTGAAGCAAAATAGAGCTAAAGGTAGAGGCTCCCAAGCAACAGCTCCAGCGGGTCAGAGATCTCCTCAATGTAGATGGCTACTCCATCTCGACACTCCCAGAAGTCTGCAACCTGGGTGTTATTTTGGACTCCACACTCTCATTCGAGTCACATGTCAAAGTCAAAACCAAATCTCCCTTCTACCACCTCAAGAGTATTATTATTATATTGACACATAATTGGCTGACATTGGTACATCACAGAGCTGCAGCTTTACTTTTGCATTGCTGTATCACTCTTGGGTCTGTGTCTTGTGTCTTTGTAGCCTAAACTTACTGTTTCTTCAGACAGCACTGGGCTGTTCTGCAAAACAAGCTTCGTCCTAATTATGTGCTTCACTGTGAAATCTTCTCAACTTAAATACCCAGTGCACACATTGTGGACTTCGCTCAATTAAAACATTCCCTCTGTAAAACTGTTTAAGCAAATTGGATGTGATATTGCTCTACAAAAAAACATAATAATAGTTTACTACATTAGGGTCTTTTAACAACTGGTCTAGACTTTGATGTTTAGCATATAACCATAGTCTACATTATAGGAACTATGTGCAATTTCTTGAAAGGGATTGTGAGTTAGGAGACTTGCCTCTTACACAAATGAAAGCCTAAAATATTAAGGCAATAGGGGCTGAGTATATTTTGGTAAGAAACACAGGGTTCCTTTGGTCATCTTTTGGCAACATCCCCTAGTAAGTCAGGCTTACATTAAAAGGTATTTCTGCAGTGGGGGATATCCGTACCATCCCTTGTGTATTTTCTCTCCCTTTTGCCCACTCCTGTCATTCCCAAGGCTGCTTTTATTCTACATGGATGAATAAAAAGGCTGTTTTGAGGTTGAACACAGCAAAGCTCTCTGAACTACACTAAAGAGCTTCGTCACTGATGAACTTTTAGTAGAATCTCAAGGCTTAGGTTAGATGCCATGAGAACAGGATGGGCTCAGAATGTGCTTTATTAAATAGGAGTGTCTACAAGACTGTGTTTAGTCCCATATAATTTTTCTGTGCTTGATGAATTCTGGATAGGAAGGCCAATAGTAACTGTATTGCTGCAGACATCCCTGAACCAAATTCTAGCGATAACCAAAGGAAAGGAGATGTGACTGCCTGTCACATAACATCTCATTTTATGATTTTTCTTTTAATACTATTTATATTCCTGTTTCTTGTTTCCTTATTTAGTTCATTTTGTTTCAGAAACGTCTCCAACTTCAGAATAGTCTGCCTCCTCGTACAAATTCTACATGTTTTAGCCCATTTTAAAATAAGGCTGATTTTGCTAAAGAACAAACCATAGGTGCCAACATAACTTACTACATCCTACAATTTCACCCAGCCTACAGACAAGCCCGGGGTCAAACCACTATTTAAAAAATAATCATATTAAATTTCTTAATTATAAGAATTTCTTTCACATTTCAACTTCCCTTGATCTCCTCTTAAAGCAATTTGAGCAAGAGGGATATATGCTCAGAATATAAAAATCTGATTTACTTTGATGTTCATTCCCTTCTGTTACCTGCTCCAACGGAAAATGGCTGGGTAAGGTAATTAATTACTACCTTTGCTCAGAGAGTTTTAATAACCATTATAGAAATGTTCCCATGAACTCCAAAAGATGAGTAGTGAGTCAACAGGCTTGATGACAAGACACTGACTGAACTGCAATATTTCACAAGAAAAATTAACCACCATAAAATTCAAATTAATAACCTTCCAGCAACAGCAACAATGAATGTAAACACTCCTTGTTTCAGTTTCGATAAATTCATTTCAGTGAAGCTGCATCCTTGTCTGAACCAGTAGTCCACTTCAGCCAATGTCATGTGGTACAGTTTGATCACATACAGGCAAGCTTCTGTTACAAAGTAGTGCTGTATACACCTTTTTCCCCCAAGACATTTAGACATGTCATAGCAGGAAGGCCACAGATAGTTATAATCAATGATGGCTATATATTATGTGTTTAAGTGTTTACTAGTTTCAAAGTCCTAGGATTGTGCGTTCTCACAGGTGGCATTACATGCATAGCATGGCATAAATAGAATGGAGCCATCACTAATTAATGTGATTCATTACAGCTGTGCAGGACCTGCTACTGTATGACAAGAAAAAGCTCTACTGTGTCAAGAAACGAAAACAATTATTTATGACATAATAACCACACTAAAGAGAGGGTTTTCATGCCTTTCTTTGCCCTTCTGTGCACAACAGGTCTATCCTGTTCATGTATCTGAAACTAGAAGCACTTGGAGTCAAATAGACAAGTTTCCTAGCTAGCAATAATAGCCTACGCATTTTCAGGTATATGTTTGAATAGTGATTTCTTTCCTCTAAGACATTATAAATAACCGCGTTTTAAACTATTAGACACTCCGCTCCTTTGTTTGGCAACATGCATAACGTTAATCTAGTAGACTGTTTGCAACTCAGTCAGCTACTGTTAGTGTATCACACAGGTGGAAGGTAGGATATATATTATGCTAGTTAGGAGTAACGTTACGGTAACAGGTAAATACGGACTCGGGGGAAATCAGTGAGAACCTTAAATGTAAGCTGATAAGCAGACAAGAGGCACGGTCTGTACAGTGTTGCTGCGAATGTCAAACATGCATTACGGCAGCCAAACAGAGGCGCAACATCATTATAACATCTGTACAGTCGCCGTGTGGGATTAACGAATAGTCTAGACGGTAAATAGTATCACAGCAATACGGAGAAGACGAAAAGAGTGGCTGTCAATCTCCTGGCATGGTTAAAATTCATGCTGTCTGCCATGGAGATGATGATAGCCTCATTCCCCCTACAAAACAAGCCTTAACGTTACCTTTTTCAGTCTTCCAGTCCTTTTTCTTTTTGCTCATGCTGCCGGAATGATTAGACTTCGAATGGTTGTTTTTTGACTGTGACAACCCCAGGCTCACAGAGAATAGTGTTCCGGGAAAAAACTGAAATGTAAAGTGAAACTAGCCTCTGAACGGTTGCCTCACCTGTGAAGCTGTCAAATTTCTATGGACCTCAGTCGGACCAACCTACCGTGACTGCGCCGTAAATTATGTGTACGATTCCTGGCCTAATGATTGGGTGTCGAAAACGGGGAAGTGAGCGTGCGATTGGTCCGGCCACTGAGTCAATCAAATAGGATCCACGCACTTGGGAGGCAGGGTAGGTTGTTTCCGGCGGTCCAGCCTCCTGGCGTGTGAGATGTTAAGGCTAGTAACGCCGGGGCCGCTAGGATGCATACTGCACAGTCTACTTTGAGTCACTGCAAGTAAGCTTACCGAGGAAACATCCCTGTCAATTTAAAAAATAAATACTTATTGGTTGAAAAATTTTATTTTTAGCAATATACTACAGTGTGTTTTGCAGTATTTTTATGTAATAGTACTTTACTGTATTTGTAACTTAATGTATAATAACTTCCTTATAACCCAATTAAACCTATGACTATTCGTAACATTAAAACCTACGTGGTAGATCACTAATTGACTAACAAAATGGATAATGATCCAAGAATTACAGTGGCCATGAATTTGAAACGACCTACTATCAAAGTGGAGCCCTTACTAAAGAGTTATTGGCTTTTAGTAGCAACCCTTTTTGACTGATCATAACAACTAAACTTCTCATTGTTTACAGAAAATCCCATGGTAAGAAGTTTTGTTGCATGATGTGTCCAGATTTTCATGATGGAGTAAGTGTTTCTAATATTCTTGCAACTTCCCTCGCTGGGATGTAATTGTTGAGTTAATTGTTTGGACCTTAGAAACATGAAGACAGTTTTGATGATAATCTTGGCCACTAGTATCTGAGATAACTGTTTTTATGTGACTTATATAGTAGTCACTAAACACATAAATGGACACAGATCTTGCAAGATAGACCAGATCAGACCAGTAAGTCAGGCTGTCATATGGGAGAGGCTGGTTCCAGAGACCACCGTCTGTCATCTGTTGTGTTAGCTCTGCCCTGGTCCAGACCCATCTGCTCCTGAAACCGCTGACATTATCAGAGAGTGGAAAATATCTTTCATCCAAGCTGTTTTCTGAAATTGAGGTTTATGTTAGTGAAAAGTAACCAGTTTAAGGGTCAATTGTTCATCCATTAAAACTGAGTGAACATGTTTGCATAAATACATTAATATCATTAACAGCAAACTGACAGTAAAGGTGAAAGCTATGTTCCTCTTCCATTTGGCCTTATTTAATCTAAAACCCGCAAGTGCAGCAGATTTCAGTTTTTCCTAGGGCCAGGTTGGCAAAATTCTCTCCCAATGTTCATAAGATGTCTCATATTATATTTAAATTAAAGATCTTTGTCACATTGAGCTGCTGCCCTTTGTAGGAAATGAAGACAAAGTATTCAGCTCTCATATCTGGCACAGAAATTAATTATTTGACCTTGTAATTAATTTACTTGTACTTAATTAGTTTGCACTCTTAACTACCTAATATGGATTTACAAAATATTAGAATATTGTATCAGTGCCTCTTTAAAACCACAATGGGACATTTAGAGAATTTCCCTAGCTGGAGCTCGCTGATACTGGAAATAGCAAACTATAGTATCTTCCTTTACCCTATATTTAAACAAAGATAAGATTTGAATGAAGTGGCCATTGCAGTTATCCCTTTGTACTTTTCAAACCAAACCACTAGATGTCCATCTTGCAACATTATTAGCAGCCATGCACACAAAGTAATTCTGTATATAAATCAAGTAAAGCCTTGAAAGAGTAATTCTAAACTAACCTCATAAAGTCTAGCAGATATTTCACAAAGGCATGTAAGGATTGCAGTTTCCAGGCAATCTTGCTCTAAAGTGTCATATTTTTCTATTAGGCTTAAAAATACTTGGCACAAGTGAAAACTTCCTTCTTCATTCATTTCTGTTTACACTAATTACTGTCGTTACAACAGCTAGGAGTACTAACAAGTGGTATCCATCATCTTTATAACAACCCCACAGAGGTTTAATAGTTGGGATTCCTTGCAAGTCAGTCAGAACCGAAGAAACCTCTTGGATGGGAGGCAAAATGTCTTCATGTATCTTCAACCAAGTCCAATTGCCCTTGACTTTAACCCACCTTGGATTAGTATGACCTGGATGACTGAGAATCTTCACAGACATCTATGCTATTACACAATTATATTATCTTATTATAATATAGAAATACATTCAATAGGCATAGTATACAGTAGTTTTAGTTATGAGAATAAAGCCCCTACGCCTGTAGTCCACTCACACAGGTGTTTTCACTTATGTTGCGTAATTAGACCTCTTCTTGGGACTGTGTTGGCATGTACACTATTAACAGCTCCCTCACTCTCCTGTTGCACTTGTTAGGGCAGGACCACTTACCCTGTAATCATTCCTATTGGTCCATAGTTTTGTGACATCATGTTATTTCAAGCACTACTCAACTTTAACCTGACTAGAGGTATAATCAGCCAGAGTAAATGTGTGGCTTTGGTGAAAGTGTTAAGAAATATTGCATTGTGGATTCCTGGGTTCAATCACTATCATAATACATGGTCTTTTTTTGGCTTTTTGTAATTTGATCACCAATTACAAATCAACTAACAATGATACCATTTTGTCTGGATTGTAATGGCATTGTCCTTGTTTTAATTAAAGATTTTAAGTAATTACATAAAATATCTACTATTTTCTAGATACTGTAATTATTTGATCATTGTCGTTGAGTCATTGTTCAACAGGTGTAATGCAGACAATATGGTGTCTGATGAGCAGTAAAAACATTTTTAAAAAAAGATAAAACATGGCTGGCTGTTCCCAGTGAATAGTTAATTCTGCAGGGCAATCTGTATACTCCAAACAGAGGAGGATCTATTTGTGTAAAACTGCGTAGGCAATTGTTATTGTCATGGTTACAGCACAAGGAGATTAAGCCGTTGGCTGTACCTACAAGTCTAGCAAGAGCATTGCATCTTCTAATCTGTTTTTGGCTTGATACGTATGTTTTTCAAATCCGACTTATGATCATAGCAACATAATTACAGCAAGCAATGCAATTATCTTCAGACAAATGCACAAAATGATCCCTAACTTATGGTAGAGCCCAAGGGCTATAGGAATTATAATTATAACAAATGTTGTTTATCTGTTCTTATGTCAATATCCGTGAACCCTTTGATGGGTTTGTAGTGACTATTTGGTTTGGTAAATTTCTGTGAAGGGATTATATCATCATGTCTGTTCTCAGTCAATGCCTAATGATAAAATGATTTCCTTAGTACAGTAATTGGTGGTTTCACAGCCTTAATTCAAGCCCTAAGATGTAGAATAAATACTTATACTCTCTGGGGATCTCCAGTGAAAAACTGGCCTTAAGCCATCTATGTTTAATGTTTAGATAATGTTTCATATTTTGCCAATGATAATAAAATGGTCAGACAGAGGAAGCATCTCTTACTGAAAGCATGAGATAAGGTTTGGCAGTGTGCAACCATAGATTTCTGGGAAAGAAAACAATTCCTCAGCCAACTTGCATACACACAAATCTGTAATATATCTTTCCGCGTTTTTCACATATATTTGTAAACATATTTTGCAAAATTGTTCTAATATACAGTCATTTAAAATGGAAATAGTTTTGTAGCACTCCCACACTGTGCTATGATTGCAGAGTGTTGTCTTTGACGTAGGGCCTACCCTGAACATGTAAACGCTATAGTTTGGTGGTTTCTCAACTTTCTTTCTTCAATCTTATCAATCAAACATCTGTCTGCCCATATCATACATTGTGTCCTGTCATATATTATGCTCATCTGTTCCACAGATGTGAGCAGCGGCTAGCTATGTTGACTAAAAGGAGCAAAAAAACTTTGAGAAGTACCTGCGTAGAGACTAGCCCATTTGTGACTACTCATTCTGATACACACCTATACATTCATTTTGCATGTGTTCAGTTGCAGTACACCAAAAAGCACTAATAAACAAACATAAATTAAACTGTTTTTAAATGTCTTAAAATCTTTATGGTTATCAATTTCAAGTGTCTGTTGTTGTTTTTAAAAATAACTAAAGTTTCATGGGTTGTACACAGCATGCACCTGTGCTCGGACTTGTTTGGAAAGGCGGCAACACCAAAAAAAGCTCCATTAACTTATAAAATTAAACAGCTTATGAGCACTATTTAATCAAGTGGGTAAATTGCCTGGAAGCTTGTGGTACTTACAGTAATTTGTTTACCATTTTACATGGTTTAGTATTGTAATATTTAATTTCACATTATATTATTTTCATTGTTCTGTTCCATAAATATGATTTTTTTTAAAGACTAGGAAATAGTGACACGTTTTCAGTGTTACTCAGGGCTGCTCCCTTGATGCGTGAAGAACACTCAGGACACCGAGGTGTGACCCTTTAGGCTGTACAGGCTATTGCCCAATCTCTCAGAATTAGAGATTAAAGTCTTAGGTTTCTAATTTCCAACAATAGTTCTTATTTTTGGCTTTGGCTCCTGTTTTATTCATGATTACAAGCACTCACACAGGTGTTTTCACTTATGTTGCCATTCTTTATTATAATATCACTGTCGCCTCTTGTCTATAATTCAACTGTAAGAGCAATTTGTCATGAGATGCATTGTGATGTACTGATGTGAATGTAGTGGTTTACTGAGTGGTACTTTGTTTAGTCTACAGCCTTAGAATGGGTTTGGGGTTGGATTAAAAAAGCATCACACTGTGAGTATTCTTTTCCTGCAGGATTCCTGTGGGTTGTTGCTTTGGCAAAATGTGTTGCAACGGCTCCCTGTGTTTATTTTACTGTATTTAATAAAGCCCCATGCAGCATGTCTCTTCACACCAGAGCGTGCCTGCTTCCTCCCTCCTCAAAGCAACAGGAATTCCTTCCTGATCGCTGGCTGAACTCAAGTTGAATAGATTTACTGTGGATGGATGTTCAGCATGTTCAGATATTCAAAGCGTATGCACAAACATTATGGCTTCAGTTTTAATAATCTTTTTTGCAGGATAATTCTGCTCACACAATGTTGGTCTGTTGCTCTAAATGTCATTTTCTCCCAGCTCAATAATTCCAACGCTATATATTTTTACTACTTTATTTTCTACTATACTTTGATTGTTTTCCTTTTCCTAAATTAGCAGATTAAGCAGAAACAGAGAGTTGGAAATCGCTTTAGTTCTATTGTATTGCAGTGTTTTAAGATTAATCAAAATATCACGTGTTCCCTCTGACTATGCAAATACTGACAGTACAGAATCACTCATCCAAATAAGCAAGAAGATGTTTACGTAGAGATTTGATGGTATGCGATACTAAAGCCGCCCTCTAGAGGCTAGCTGGCCTCTCTTCAGCACTCTGTACCCATGGCCCAACTCTCTCTCTCTGTCCATTAATTGCTCAACGACGCCCTTTCATCTCTGTTGACTTGATCCAAAGAAAACACCATTACGCTGCACATTATGATTAAAGACTGTGCTTTTTGGGTCCACCCATATAACTTCTGCTGCATGAAAGCACCTACTGTATTTCAGATCAATAATGATATTGGTCAGGTGTTGAATTTAGATTATCAGGGCTTATGAGCTGAATATATGCTTTTAGTTTGTTGCATTTTGCTGTAAGAGTTCTGAATAGTAAATAAAGATTTTAAATAATAAAGCTGACTTCTTTATCACAGTCTCTGAGATAGGAAGTATGATAGGGTATAGTACAGGATGTGAGTGAAATATCTTCAGTTTATTCAAACCGTACTTAATCTGTCAGAAGAACCTCACGAGGGAGCGATAATCTTTGCACATGTCCAACAATATTAATAACTTCTATATATCATAATCTTTGCAGTTCACTTCTTTTTAGCAGGCCCTCACAATAAAACATCATTCATGTGTAGGCTGTGGAAAATGCCTAGAGAGGTCTAACTGCATGGCAATGACTGGCTTATAAACTTTTAAAGTTTAAGACCCAATTGTAGTCAAAGTCTGTGTCTAAAGCAATATTGAGTCATTCTTCACTGAGGCAAGAAGTGAATGTTTTTCTTCAGGGTTTAATTATCAGCTGGCTGACGGGCTCAGCATAAAAGTTTCAAAATTGCCATACCTCAGGAAAAGCACATCCCATTATTTTACCTACCTCCATACTATTGTGGAGAAAGAAAAGTGATCATTTTGGACTTGATGTGCAGCTGTTGGACCTAAACTTGCATTAAAAATATCTCTTGAGCAAAAAGATGGCTTCTGATTAATAGTTCACAGTTTTCTAGCCTGACACACAACTTGCAGTTCATCCAAGAATGGGCAGCAAAACACAGAACTTTGTTATAATGTCAGAAGTAGCAATAACATAAACAAGTGCAAATGAGATTCAGTGATAAAAGAAAGTTTGAAATGTGGCTCATAGGAAAGATGTGCCCTGAACACTTCAACACAGTGACAAACAGCTGCTGGTGCTTTTCTATGGCTATTTTTCTTCTTTTCAAACAGTGTTACAATAGTTTGGTAGGAGACCACTTTTCTGCATGTTTGCCTTTTATTTGACAGTTTGCCAGTGTTGAGGCACAGGAAAGAAAAAAGATCGATGCCATGCAATAAAGGTCCATGGCCAGATTCGAACCAGGGACATCACAATAATGCGGCACTAGTCTCAAGCTGGGGGGCCACAGAGATGTCCTGAGGGAACAAAATTTTTTATTTATTTAAAACATCTACAGGTCTTCAGATTCAGATTCATTCTTTATTGTCCTCAGTGGTGGAAATTTGTTTTCACAATCTGTACAAAGAGCACCTTCAACATTAATACTACACACAAACTCAAACAATGTACACATATCTACACATATAACACAGGAGTGACATCATTAACTTGTCTGTGAGTTTAACACTCTTATAGCACAGGGTACAAAACTTTTTCCAAAGCGTGCCTTTTTGTAGAGTAGCTGTCTGTTCCCACGGCCAGATGGGAGAAGGGTGAAGCATGAAGTGAGAGAGTGGTTGGGATTTTTGGTGCTACCACATCAGAAACGTGTTGCAATCAGAATGGTGCAGTGGTAGTAGCAGGTCCTGGGTTTAAATCCCAGTCAGGACAAACCTCCAGTAAGGGTCCCCAGACTTAAACCCCTAAATGCTATACAATCAAGCCTATATTGGAACAGGTTCCTTAAATGTAAGTTGTTTTGCATGAAAGCGCCAAACAAGTAAATGTAATGTTATACAGGGAGATATCTATTGTACATTTAAGGGGAACCAATTTCCTTGCTGCCAATAAGTCTGCAGACATCTTGACAAGTCATAGCACGACAAACAAAGGTGTAATTACTAGCATGAATGATAGCAACATTCCATTTAGACTGGTGAACCAGTCTCAGAGTCCTCATATTATGTATGACGGGAATAGCTACAGTTACATCTGTGTGTTTCCTACTGACAAGATAAAATATCTACTGTAAAAAAAGATGGTGTGTTTAAGTAAAGCTGCCATCTCAGTCACAACTATATTAGAAATGATTTGGTCCATTAGCAACTAACAACTGTGAAATGAAATTTGCACACAATTAAATCAGTGCAGCTTACTCTTAATTTCCCAAACCTGGCTAACATGTCAGTGTAGTATTATGGCTAAGTTAAATTATAATACCCTCAATTACTCTTATAAACAAGCTTCATGCTTCTAGAGAATCTCAGTAAGTGTACACTAGCTGACTTGCAGAAAGTCAGCTAGTGTTGCCAATTGCCAATTTTATTATTTTGAACATATGTTAACAATGATAAACTTTCTTTTACAAGGGATAATATTAAATGATTTACTTAATATTAAGGAAAATATACTCTCATCAAGTCAAACTTTAACAGAGCTGTAAGTAACGGAGTGTGTCTTTGGAGTGTGTCATTGTTAGTCATTCCACTGTTCCAACAATCACCAACAAATTATGGAAAGTATCGCTACAGAGATAAAGTCCTTATTGTTTAACCAGAAAGAGCTTATATAGCACTTTTGATAGCTACCAGACTCCACAGAAAAAAAACAACAATAATTTTGCCTCGCAGACAGGGGTGTACTGGGACTAAAATTCAGCCCGGGACTTTGAGACAAAGAGGCATTTTATGTGAGTTTTTGTTGTATACAGTCAATCAGATTATGCTGAAGAATTTCAAGAAACTCTGGGATGACACCTGCCTCCTCAGTGTGTATAAGCAAACAAGGCAGCACTGCACTGAACAAGACCAAGTCAGGCAAGCCTGATTTAGTCAGAATGCTAAAATACTTAATTATAATCAAAACAATGCAGTCCCATAAAATAGAGCAGTCTGTGTATGTGTGTGCATAAAAATCAAATCCCTAATCTTCAACTCTGAGTAGTCCAGCTTCCCCTGTCCTTTACCCTCTGCTTATATTGATTGTACAGCTACATATGCATGAGAAGAACATCAATAATGAATATGACTAACAAAAATCTGTTTTCTAGTTCTATCAATGCATAATATTATTGCCTACTCAGCCCCGCACACTGCCCCTGTACCTGTCACTGTTTTGTCTGGTTCTATTGAACCTCCATCAACCTCCTCCTGCTGCACCTCTTTCTTTTGCAGCTCCTCCCGTTCCTCCTGTTCCTTTTCTCCATCCTCATCAACATGACTGGGGTCATTATCACCCTGTCTCTCTGCATCACCTTCACTGACCTTAACAGCTAATAAATGAAGAGATTCCTCACTTAGAACAATGTTGTCTTTGTGTGATAACACATTGTTGCATAGTTGTCATTTGTACTGGGGACGCTGGGCACATGTCTCCATCACTTTTTGAAAGCTTTTGTTAAAAATGTTCTGAAAAATAACTTGCACCAAGAAATGTAGCCAAACCAACAAATGAAAATGCTTTGAGAAAGATTTATTTGCACAATAAGAAAACATGCAATGCAACTTAAATAGGCAATAGAACAAACAAATGTGCATTGTCCAAAAAAAGTAACTTAATCCAAAAAACAAAACAAAAAACAAGCTGCTGATTACTGCATTTTATTATGTTATATTTTTATATTTATGAATTGTCACCTGCCAGCTGAATTTTTGGTTTCCCTTTCTATAAATTAAGACATTTCCACCGTAAATTGGAGGACAAAATTTCTCCAGAATTCACGAAATTAAGCGTTTAATACTCCAATTTTCTGGGAAGGATCCCCAGATCCCCTGCTGATGTATTTCATCATTTCATATTTCTTCAAAATAGTGCTAAAAATCTTCTCGTCTTGTTCTCGTGCATTGTCACGTCTGACACCCAAGTGTATCATCACGACCCTAATCTGAGCTCTTATGTCCCCACCACTTCTCAACACAAACTGACGCTCTGGCATTGTTGTTTATAATATATGTAATATAGCCTATACACCTATACATAAATGCATATATAAATCATTTAGGTATGTAATAAATGCATTTTGGCGCATTTAGCTGCCTCTTGTGCCAACATTTTTTACTTAATTCTTAGTTTTTCGTACCACACATTTCTTTTCCCCCCGCGACCCTGCACGCAGAATAAGCGGTTGACGATGGATGGATGGACATTTCTTTTTCCTCTTTCTTTCTTTTTGACATAGGCCTACCATCTCTCTGTTGCGATCGAGATCAAAGACATCCATCTGTCACGTTGCAGCAGGCAAGCAGGAGAGACTGAGAGCAGAGGTCTAGTTCCAGGGTTTATTAATCCAAAATACACCAGGCATGAACAAAACTCTGGTAACTGGTAACATCAAACATGCAGCAACTCGTAGTACACACTTCATACGACAAAACAGAGTGTATACACACTACAATGACAGGACAGGGAATGAACAGAAACACCAAACATATATACTCAGGGACAAACGAGCAGGGTGGGAGGTGACCGGGATCAAGGCAGGGAAGCAGAGGGTATGGTGATCGCTCAGAGGAGAGGAAAGAGAGCAGGTGACCTATCAGATTCTGTGACTACACCAAAATGACGATGTTTTCCTAACCATAACCAAGTAGGCCTACTTTCGGGACCTAAACCCAACCAAACTGCAACTGCTTCACATGGTCAACAAAGCCTCTGGCGCTTAACTTGCCACTTGGGTCACATAATCTGATAGCTCATACATTTTGGAGCCCTGTTGGCCCAGCTTTGACTTAAAGGTCTGGTCTGTATAAAATGGGACTCATGTTGGCCATCGGAAATCAGAGACTGTTGTGGCCACATCTTCACAGAGACCTGCCCCATCAACATCCCGGATCAAGCACTGTATTACTTTGTGCTATAATAATACAAATACAGTAGCCTATTATTTGACGATATAATGACAAATAAACAACCGTGCACCTTGTACATGTGATCACCACAAACACTGTATTCTTTCGCGTAGGCTATATTATATTAGGGAGGAGGCAGAAATGCCAGAAAGAGATATCTCAAAACCATGACGAGAGAAAAAGTATTTCCTTGTAATTTTTGTAATCTTTGACTGACCCTTTAGTGCCGCTTAGGATATTAAAACCATGGGTTAAAACCATAGAAAAACTTAAAATTTGATCAACAATGTCTTAGGAAACAAAGTGTTTTTATCATCTCCTTGTCAAACCAGCGGCCCCTAAATTTTGAGTGCACGTGTATTCTAACCGTTATGTTTATGCATTGACAAGGCACAGACCCATAGCTGGCAGGCAGAGATACCGACGTCATTCTTTTCTCACTCCAAATTCAAGTGCTGCAGTATGAAAGTCTTAGCCGAAGTCTGTATATGCCCGGTTGTTTTCCTTCTGGATAGGATGGCGAACAGAGTAGGCCTATGTCTACGTTTTTGCCCTTTAGGGGCTCTAGTTTTGGCGGCATAAACTTGACTTCGAGTTATGTAACCATGGCATCTGTGTATGTAGTTTTTACTTTGTATGTTAAATGTGAGAAATGGTTACTTTCGTAATTTTTTTGGCAGCTACAATCAACCATACCATAATAGCAGGAATAGACGCGCAGCAAAATCCAAGCGGCGGCTTACTGCGCGGTTTTGCTGGAGCCTGGAGCCGCAGTCTGTTACAGATTCATGAAGTACACATTTCCACACCCAACATATTCGGTTTTTTGTCTATATATTTGGTGTATGGCATGACGTGACTTGAGCAGGCCAACAGGAAAAAAATGAACAAACATTTGCAAATGCTTTTTATTCTATTTTTTTCCTCCAGCAATAAGTTTTATTTTGTACAGCTTCATCCTTTTTTTCATCCACGTGTACCAATGTTTGCATCAAACGCACTTCCTTAGCAACGTGTATCTGAACCAGGAAGTACTTTTGTATGCTCTCGCTAACTAGCCGTGGTTAGCACAGTGAAGTGAAAGTGTGCGGCAGCAAAGTTTGTCTCAGTTGTATTTTTGAGTCCAGCTTCCGTCCGTATGTAATAAACACATGCCAGGTAACGTCGTGGTTAGCAGGCAGTCCTGTCGCTTGTAGGAGAGGAGTGAAAATTGTAAGTTGAGATGTTTTGTTGTGTGTTAGCTCGCTGTTAGCTAACAAGCTAACGAAAACTGCTAGCTTGACTTGAAATAACTTATTTGTATTGAATGTAATATCTCTCCTAATTCATTAAACAGACACGTAACATAAAGTAAATACCGCTTGTTTAATAACGCACACTTTAAACTGACAGGCGTAACGAGCATTAACAACAGGAATTGTTTGGGAAGTTGATAACGTCAACTTAGGTTAACGAGATGGGTGACATTATGTTATGTGCATGCTTCGATTTGTAGTCTTGTGGATCAGGATTGTGATTATCATGTTTTAGATACCGTTAGCTGCAACGTAGATGTTTGTATTCAAATTAGCAACGCTGTACTGGTGATTCAAGTGAAAACCCATATAGTGCCCACTTTGTGCTAGTACCTTTTTGGTCTAAGTGGTAAATGGCTTAGAACCACCACGTTGCTTTGCAAGAGACTGCATCTTTATGTCTTGTATATCAAAATAGTATTGTTTGTATTTCTTTCTCTGTCACAGGTGTGCCATGAAAATTATTTTCTTACCACTGTCTGATAGGCCACGATAGGCTTGATAGGCAAGGTATGCAGGGGTTATGGAAGGTCTAATGAATTCTGCCGAAGAGCAGCAACCCTCCTCTCCTCTGGCCAACGCATGGGCCAAAAAACAGGAATCAAGCAAGATTCAAAAGCCAAAACTTGTTGGTGGATTTGTTTTAGTGCATGCAGGTAAGTGCGCACGTCATTATTAACATGTAGAATTAAGAACTTATTAGAAAGAAATACGTAGAAAGCAGCACCACCACATAATAAATAAACATAATTTAAAGTAATATGGTGGTATCACCATAGTAATTTAAATTATGTTTATTCCCTAATGAACTGAACTTCTGCTTTAATATGGTCAACTATCATCACTTTATAAACACTTGTCAGTAATGGAATTGCTATTTTTTTGTTATTAGTTTTACCAGGAAATCTGCCTTTTTCAACTGCCATTGGGCCAGAAGTGAATTTTTGACACTAGTTTGAAATCTGACTTTACATACATGGACAGCTGTTATTGCAAATCTAGTGGTTGCTTAAATTCTAGTGTGAAGCCACCTCTGATTTTCTTAATCCCCAGCTAACTCAACATGATCACAACATGCCACTGGTGGCAAAGGTTTTGAGTTCAAGACCCAAGTGATGCAGAATGTGATGCAGGCATTGTGTAGTGTGAATAAGAGGCATGCTACTTTACTAGGTTTAATGATGCATTTGGTTCCTCCTCTTCTTCCTCTTCCACATCATCCTTCTTTCTCCTCAAAATGCCTGGCTAATTTCCCTTCAGGAGCCGGATACCATTCTGAATCTAAGGCCAAGGAGTACAAGCATGTGTGCAAAAGAGCCTGCCAGCGAGTAAGTTTACCTATATGGGCATTATCATACTGTTTGTGCACAAAATCAGTCTTATTCTCATTGCAATGTTAGTAAATGCATTATCTAGATAATTTGGCACTTCATATTATTTAATCTGTTTAATACTTTCTGAATAAAGACCAACAAAACAGACTGACATTGATCATTAATTAAAGTAGCCTTTCAAGGCTTTCCTTAAGCAATTGAAAAATTATGCTGTACCATTATATTCAAATGTAATTACTGGAAAATATGCATAAATGTTTTTATTATTTGGTATTGCTAAAATATTAGTACTAAAGACCCCTGTATCTGCTAGAAATAAATGTGTTTATGTGATAAATAATGAATAAGTATGCTTTCATCCATACACTGAAGTCAACTTATTTAGTCAGTTTAATAGTTTACAGTTTACTTGCTCTTTAACCTCAGTTGGCTGTGACAACAAATCAGTTATCTAAAAGTTGCTTAATACTGTGGAGTGTGTAAACCTCCTTCTACTACATTTGCACACAAATATGTCCTGTTCTTGTTCTATCAATGGATATAATGTCTTTAGAAAGTACCTTTTTTTTTTTTTTTTTTTAAACAACTTGACCTATTACATAATGTTTTTTTGCAATCTGTATTGGCTTTATCAGGACGATATTGGGATTTTCTTCCACACTTTCTCAGTGGTTTGCTCAGGTTGGATGGAGAACATCTGTGAACAGCTGTCATTACATATATTTTCAGTGGGATTCTAATCTGTGTTTTGGCAGTACTACGCAAGCACTTTAATGTTCTTGTTTTGAAGTCATTCCAGTTTTCATTTGGCTGTATTAAGATCATATTGCTGTTGGAAGGAAAGTATTTGTTCTTTGGCACTCCAAATCATGTTCTCAGTAATATCATTGTATTTTGTTTCATTCATTGTTCATTCCATCCTTACAAGTTGCTTAATCCCTATGACTGAAAAACAACATCATGCTGCAGCCATCACCCTTGCTTTACTATGGGAATGGTGTTGGATGGGTAAGGAGCTGTGCCCATTTTCCATTGGATGTTGCACTTTGCATTAAGGCCCAAAAGTTAAATTTTAAAAAGGGGCCTTGCTTTCATGCCAGCAGTTATTCATACCTTGTTACAACGTCTTATATGTTACTTGTTGTGATAATGTTACATAACTGACTTTGAGAAATGTAGGTAGTGAAAGTATTGGCTTAAATGACAAGGTGTCTCTGTCTGTCTTTTCCAGGCTGTGGACCGGCTGAAAGCTGGTGCACTTGCAGTGGAAGCAGTGGCTGCAGCACTGGTTGAACTTGAGGTTGGTTGACTGTGCATGTAACCTTTATTACCTCTGTAATCTGTAACACCACACATACATAATTAACATCCAAAAAACTTTCAGTGAGGATAAGAAACTTAATTTGACATGTGTATGTGTTCATCCAGCACAGCTTTATTCTGCTGCATGTATGCACATCCTGTTGGATGATGTTAGGCATGATTTTCCTCAGAGCAGGGTTGGAATAAAGGATAATGAACTGCTGTAAGAATTTACAAAGAACTGTGGTAGAGCAAGCACTTGTGTTTTTTTAAAGCTAAATTAGAATAGCCATATGGTGCAAAAAATACCTGCTCAAGCATTAGGCATAGCACAAGTGATGGGCAAAACTAAGAAACACACTTGAAAAATAACAGTCTCAAAACCATCAACAAGTAATTATGAAGTAATATTCTTACTAGAATATTTCTGACTTGTTACTTACTTGACTCATTTTTAAGAAGTACTTCAGAGTGGCATGCGGCATGTATTTGCAAATGAAAATGGGACAAAAGCAAAGCTATTTATAACTATCTACAAAATTCAAATGAACTCATGATAACAGTGGTTCTGACCCTTTGATAAAGCTGTAGTGTAGGTACTTAAGAAAATGCATCAAGTGCTTTCATCAAATGCTTTTTGTCTTTCTTTAAATTAAGAAGAAAAGAATGACTTTCCTTCAGCATATTAGCATTGACAGTATGCTTCATTGCAATTATAGTTTTATTCTAGGCCGCATGTTTTTAATTGTTCTCAGGACTCTCCTTTTACAAACGCTGGCATGGGCTCCAACCTTAATTTGTCGGGAGAAATTGAATGTGATGCGAGTATCATGGATGGGAAGTCGCTCCATTATGGCGCCGTAGGGGCTATTGGTGGTGAGTTACTACACACTTGTTGATATATTATGATATATAATACTGCTATGTTGTCGTGGCACTGAAATTCAGTCACCTGCAAGTAATAGCAATGACTCAAGCCTCTGTCTGTTATATGTTTTACTAAGATACTTTCTACCATCTCAGAGTGTTTTTAGGGATTTGGCATCATAAATCCTTACAATGGGGGACCAACCACTTTTTACAGGGAGAACATTCAGGAAATGCTGCTAAAATGTACACATCAGTATACTTACATAGAGCTTTCCTTGAAGGCTTTCAACAAAAGCAATTCTTTTGCAAGAACTGAAGATTCACAGCCCAGAAGTGAAAGAATGATGAATGAAACTTTGTCGGCTTGGATATAAAATGCATACCTGTCAACTTGTGTTTTATAAGGTCTCTTAAGGCACTGAGATGTGTTTAAATAGGCTAAAAGAAACCCACTATTCATAGGTGTGCTCGTGTAACAATGTGCAATACTACACAGTAAACTCAATGTCTACATTGCCTGTGAAAATGAACAAAATATACAGAAAGTCAACACAGATATTGCAAAAATCAAACTGTATGTAGTTCACCTGTATTGTGCAGAGAAAGACTCATTATTTGGTCTTTTGATGACTCTTCTCTTTCTCTTATTTAAAAATCATCATTTTGCCCGTAATAATGTGAAGAATTACTGTGTGTGTTTGAAAAATCTAGTCATGAATTGAGGACCTTGATTTGTTTACACTGTAATAAAAGCACATGGAATGAACTGCTAGCCCTGTGATAATTCTGACTTTTCCTTCAGGTATTAAGAACCCAGTCTTAGTTGCAAACCGTCTACTGAGTGAAGCACAGAAAGGGAAACTATCAGCTGGCAGAATACCACCCTGGTGATTATCATTATGAATTCATGTTGTATTAATGTGACTATATCCGCTTGTTAATGTTTTTTCTTTTGTCAGCTTTTTAGTAGGGCGAGGAGCACATGATTGGGCAGTCAGCCATGGAATACCGCCATGCCCTTCAGAGAAAATGGCCACCAGTGAGTTTCGTTATACTGATTCAGAAATATGCTTCATTCAAGAAATGTATTTTCTGTTGCGGAACTACTGAACCAAAACACTGCTCAGAACAAGAGCATGGACGAGGTGCATCAACTACTTAGGTGGATGAGTTAGATTGAGATTGTTTTTTTTTTTTCACACACAGAGTTCAGTTTATCTGCGTACAAGAGGAACAAGCGAAAGATGGAGATGGCAGAAAAGATGGACACAGGACATAATCAGACAAAGAAAAGACGACAATCAAGTGAAAATGTGAGTACAGAAAACAGTTATTTTATTAGCATCATGTGTATTCTTGCTGAATCAGTTGAGTCAGAATGGACCCGCCCCTTTCTGCTGTTTTTGTAGTAGTGTCCCTCACAGCGAACGGCATGTTTTTTATTTGCCCCACAGGTACTGTAAGGGGTTGATCTGTCCAGGGTTAACATTTGTACTAAAGAAAATGCTCTGTGGTAGTGGTCAACTATAATTGCATCTAATAATCAATACCCCCATGTGGAGAGAAATTATACTTGCCTGGAAGTGGTACTGAAATGTGGTCCAATAAACTAAAAAGGTATATCTACTTCACTGCACAGGTGCTAATAAAGGCAAGATCCACAGAAAAAACTTGTGTGTAGAATGGAACAGAACAAACAGAATGCAAAAAGATAATGAAACAAATACCAAAAGGGATATTATGGGAAGAAACCAAAGGTGGGAAAACCTATGTCCTATAAATTCAGACTGAAGACCTACAAAGGTAAGAGGGGTCAGTAACGATAAGAGCACGGGGTTTACCCCAGTAGAAGATGTTAATGTCAGCATGACCTTGTCCATCGAGGCTACTATTAGTAATGAAGTCAGTTTTATCATGCAGCCCACAGATTCTAAATCAGCAGTTATGCATGGGGATATGTGGCATCAAACTGAATATAAAATTATCAAGTAGAATATGATATTTTATGCAAGAAAGGAATTAAACTACTCTTCACAACTAAGACGTAAAAAGATAAGTTCTGCCAGTTATGATCTCAAATTCTCACAGGGTCATCGAAGGAAATGGCATTACCAGGTTGCACAGAGGTTTCCAACAAACAATTAAAGTGTTGACAAGAGTTGGTGCAAAGTTTCAGTGCCCTGAGCAGCACAACTGGAGAGTTGCCTGATGATGAGCTGAGTGGAAAGCAGTTGAGAGCAGCAGACTCATTCTGCTCTAAAGTCACTAGCAGTGGCGGCAGCAGCAGCAGCAGAAAAGGGTGGGAGAGTTTATGTTGGTTAGGATGTGAATTGTGTTAAATGGAGTAAAACATGTAAATGCAACCTTATATGCGTCTTTGGACCTGCTTTTGAACACTATAACTGTTTATTTAGTTCAGTTACATAAATCCTCAATATTAATGAGATATCCATAAAAAGCAAGACTAACAACTAAGATAGACTGTTTGTTGACTCAGGCAAGTTCAAGTGATATATGATTAAATGACTGGTAATGATGCCAAGTGGCTAGTTAGCCTAATGAGAGTTTAAGGTTTGACTTGCCCTCTGTTCTCATCCATCTCTTACATGTTTACACAGAACTGATTGACCTATTAAAGATTAATATGCGACTATTTGGTGCAGTTAAGCTACCACTGATTTGGACATAACTGATAGTCAGACTGTGACTGTTCAAATGCATGCCTTGTTCAGAGTTTTTACAGTGATTTGGCATCAACCATTTCATTAATTCTTACTTTGTCATTGACATATAAAGTGAATTAACAGGAAATAACCCTATCTTTTATCAAGAATGGAGACTTGTGGGTTCAAGAAAAGGCGGTATTGCAGCAACTCTGGTTTTAATTTTCATACACAATTTTCTTTTTTCTGCCTCTGAGTTTTTGCCAAGCAATAAAATCTTTCCATTCTTTTTTTCAGTCCAATATAGGCACCTGTCTCATTATGGTCTATGGTTGCAGTGTTTTTCTTTTAGGAATATCTAAAGCATATCAATATAATTCCTACAATGCCCTTAAGTTTTACATTATTCATTATTTATGTCATTATTTACTGTGGATTTGTTTTATTTAAGGACACCGATAAGAAATGATAGGATTGTCTTTGTAGCATTTTGAAATAGCTGGCTCTGGTTCGTTTTTGGCCTCAAGGGCTCGGAGACAGGGCTGATTTAGGAGAGCATAAGACAGATGAGATGTGCTGTTGCCTTTTTTTTACTCTCCCCTTTTAGTCCAGGATTCAATGAAGTTCTTCAGTTTCTGGAAGGAGTTGAGCTCTGATCATGTATCATAATGCCATTTTACACATTTACCCTGTAGAACTTAATTCATCATGCAGCCTGAGTCATGATGGTTCTCAAACAAGTCACTTCCAAAGTAAACTGCAATCAGGAAAGGAATACAGCTGATGGAAATCACAACATCACATATTTTTAATGAATGTGAAGGGCAAGGAAGAGTGATTATAAATTTCATGCTGTACATTCTTAACTTTGGAAATGTACTTAGTCAAAGATGATGTCTCTGCTGCAAAATGTGAATTTTTGGACTTATCTGAAATTTTCACTCCTCATTTATCCATTTGTATTTATTTGTGTTCTGTTCATGTCACTCTTCTCCTTACTGTCATGTAGGAAAATGGTTCAGGGTGCCTCGATACAGTGGGAGCCATTGTGGTAGACCTGGAAGGGAACGTAGCTGCAGCAGTGTCCAGTGGAGGCCTGGCCATGAAACATCCCGGCAGGGTTGGCCAGGTAGTCAGTAGAAGAATAGAAGAGTTTGCCCTGATCATCCTTACTTCCTGTGTCCCATTGTTTTTTTGAATGTTAAAGCCCAGTAAACATTTCTGTGCGGGAAGTCATTTACTTTGAGGCAGCTACAGGAAGTTATGAGTTTGCATTAACAGCAGCTTAACAATGGGGGCTGAACAGAATGAATGAATCTGTAGAATTTACTGCCCTTACCTCATTAACACTGTTAAAGCTTGGAGCAATAGAGTAGTGAGTATATGGCATGCTATTCTAGTTAATGAGGGGAAATGTAAATTAGGCTGAAATGACCAACCCAGCCTTAAGTGTAAGTTTTAAATAATTTCATTGGGCTATAGTTATCACAGTATGTGATTTCCTAAACAAAAACATTATAACTAAAACAACAACAAAATGTCTTTGCATCTAAAATGTCCTCTCTTCCTCTCTCTTCCCAGGCTGCTCATTATGGATGTGGCTGCTGGGCTGAAAATGCCTGTAATATGAACCCTTACTCTACAGCAGTGAGTACCTCAGGTATACCACAGCACACTCTCTACAATATGTCACAGTTGTGTGTCTGTGTGTGTTGTGCGTGCATGTTTAACTCTCATTGTTAATGTTTACCGCTAGTCCGCCTTTTGTTTTGGAGAAGATATGAATCAGAAACAGATATTCGATGTGAGGCCTCTTATTTAGCCTCAGTGAGTCAAGCTTAAAAAAGCCTGATAATACTTTCCGATGACCTCCAACCATTCCAGCTGAGGGATTCTCATCAGTCACTTCCTCAGCTGATTGAGTCATCATTCTCCACTCTTTGTTAGTCAGCTGCGTGCCAGGTGCATTGCAGAGCTCTTTGGATTTACTATGACATTTGACATGGGACACCTGCTGTAGATATGATAGAGGGAGGACTGCCAGGAGTGCAGCAGAAAGATTGTAAATTTGTGCAGTTATCTAGATTCAGATCATAACTTAGTTTTTCTTAAATATATATTATTTATTTTATGTGGTATTTAAAAATAATGAAGCAACCGCATCACAAGCAAAAGTGATGTGAGCTACCACTATGGACAGCCTTTACCAATTCAAGCTAAATGTAATTAAAACTGAAAACACAATTTAAAACTAAATCTTTTAATTTAAACATCTGTTTTTACTGCAGTAAACGGTAAACAAATTATTTTCTTTAAAAAGACAGTTCATAATATGCTTCTGTTAATACAAGATGAAAACGCAATGAGGAAAAAAACTTTTGTTGAACTCTCTAAATGTACAGATTCTCTATTCTTCAATTTAGATCTGTACTCTTATTTTCAATGTACTTTGACTAACAATTGAAGCATGTTTAATATGTATGGTAAGTACAATGTATGTATAGTAAAAACAATCACAGGAAAAAGTATGTGAACGCTTAAGAATTACCTGGATTTCTGTATAAATTGGTAAAATTAGATCTGATCTTCATTAAAGTCACAAAAATAGAAAAACACAGTCTGCTTCAGCTAATACCATCCAAATAATTATATGTTTTCATATTATTATTGAACACACCGTGTAAACATATGGAAGCGTATTGCATTCACCAAAGGAAAAAAAAAAGAAAAAAATCTAAATGATAAAAATGCATCCAATAAATTCATACCAGAAATGTCTTTTACAATAAAGCAGGTCAATGGCTGATTTTGTAATAAATGGAGAAAAAAAAGAAATTTAGTGGCACTTAAAGATTGTGACATATAGACTTGACACAGCATTAGGTTGGATGATTTCAACTGGCTTTAAAGAGGTACAAGTGAAATGTTGCTTTTATATTTTTAGCATCACTGTAACAGACGAGATTTAAATCTTAATGCTACAAGACCAATCTCCGAACAGTAACGTGTCCTGTATTTGTAATGAATGTCAACAATTATTGCGCAGAACAATTTGAACATTAACATGATGCAGAGTAATGACATGATGGTTTCAGATGATTGGATTGAAATCTTCTGACACCACTGGGAAGTGTTTGGTCTGTGCTAATGCAATTTCATTTACGGAAATTCCATTCAGCTTCATTATATCAGGATGTCAGAAGAAGACTCATCAGAAGATATCTCAAAACCTCTGTAAAAAGATGTACATGAAAGACTGATCTTTAAAAGGTAAAAACAAATTAAGGTTAAAATCTTTGCCCTTACCGAGTGTATATATGTGTGACAGTAGGTCTGGAAAAAAACACTCTGCATTCCCCACCTACTTTTTTTGCAGTCAATTTTAACACACCTCGACAAGTGTAAGGATGATGCAGGGGAGGATAGAGAGGGTACACACACTTGAGGCAAAGACACTGTTTTTGTATAGATTAAATCCTAGCCTTCATTTCACCAGCCTGTGGTGAAAGTGAACCTTTCTGACCATTACTGACAACAAGAGCCTTGTGAATTTTGTGATTTTAAAAATGCTTTACATTTACTGTACAAGTCTGCATGCAGAGAAACGATAGCAGCCAGAGCAAACAGGAGCAGAGAATGGTATCAAAACTTGAAGAGAGTCAATTTGACAGACATTCTTCCCTTTCAGGACCATTCAGTCATTTCAAAAACAAGTTACATTCTTCTTGAACATTTTTCTACAATGTATACAGCCATGCTTTGGTGATTTTAGCTGAAAGCAACATTGCTGGTTGTGAGCCATATGGATTTGAATGTGAGGTAGAGGCTACATTAGCCCACTTCTTTAAGATGTGCAGACCTCTGCGACATAGCTTCTGGGGATCATTAAAACCTTTTGATGTGGATCTGTAGCCTAATGCATCTCAGCACAGACGAGCTGATTTGATCTGACAGGCTGAAGCTTAAGTCATATGTACTGAGATAGCCAGCGTTTTGCACTGCTAAAGCTTGTCTGAATATATGATCACCAGCAATCAGTGAGAAATTTAGGCTAATGTAACAATAGAAACAATTATTTTAAATAAACAGCCTCAGAAGTCCATAGTGTTGTAAATAGTGATTTTAACTGTATTATGTGCACTTGTATGTATTAAAGGGCTGTCACTTACTTGAAGTCTGCAGCTTAAAGGTCATTTGATCCATTCTGTATTTGTTCCATTAAGCTCGCAGTGTAAGACCACTGTCTTGGTAAAAGTCTATCAATTATCCCAGTAGATGGAGTGTACATGTTTGCTCTGTATGTATTTTCACCTCATCCTGTTTTCATATATTGTGGCTTTGCCTTTGATGTTACTAAAAAAGCTTTCCTTATGGGTATGGAGAGCATAATGTGTGTTCCAGTACAACACCTGTTTTTAATTTCACAACATGAAAGGCATTCCCATCAAAAGAAACTGTAATTTCCATGCTGACATGAGGAGTATGATCCTCACCCTATAGCATATATGTCACTCTTCCCTTCACCTCACCACCACTTTGTCCATTGCCCACACACACACACACACACACACACACACACACACACACACACACACACACACACACACACACACACACACCCACCCACCCCATTCTAGTCTGTATCGTAATATTTGGCTCATGTGGGTCTTTGTTTTATATGCGGTGCCTGCTTTGCCTGGCCTTTGCTTTGCTGTGCCAAGTGAGGGAGCAGCTCATGAACTTCACTGTTTACTCCTACTTTTGTTGGCTGTCAAAATACTGTTTGTTTGGCCTCTTTCTTTTTGCATTTCTCTTGTGTTGAGCTGCTATTGTAGTCTGAGCTTCTAGCTGCAGTCCCAGTTCAACAGTGTCTGTGCTGCCATATTATCCATTTCCCCTGGGACAGAGCGCTTTATGGTAAACACATTACAAAAGGCACAGTACCTGGCCAATCTGACGCTCTGCTCTTGTTAAAACAGAACTTCAAATTGCTCCAGGCATCTGGTCTCCGCAGTTACCGACCTGCATTCAGTTTTGTTGTAGTTACCTGATATTTTATGGGGCCTTCATTTGTGTTTACAGAAACAACAAGGCTATATTCTTAAGTCTTTATGGGTTTTCACAGGAGCTTTTGCCAGATGCGTTTTGTTTTCACTTTCTTTTTTCCTGAGTACGAGCAGACATTTGAGAAATATCATATTGTAATCATGCAGCATGCATTTAATATCCTCTTTCCTTAGCAGCAACAAGGTATTGATTTTAATGTTGGTCCTTTTAAGCAGCAAGTAGCATATTATCTAAGATATAAAAAAAGCACACCTGCTAGGTTTTGACTTGGAAGTGGCAGAGAGTAAGGTGAGACATTTGTACAGGCTGCCCATGCTTTTTATGGTTCTTGGTCTGCTTAAATTCTTAACAAAATGCTTAGTTTCTCTCCTTGGACCTTTCGTTATACCACCTCGTTATAACACATTAGCATAGCTAAAGAGCATCTGACAGATTCAGGTGCTAATTGAAGCCAACTGAAGCGCACCCTGCTGGCACTTTGAATTAATTCAAAGGATTAAGTTTTAGCATGAATAAAATGTTCACACGCAGAACCTTTATACTGCATTGCTGTTTCTGTGGACGGTAACAAAAGGGTGTCACAGTCTTCACAGATAAAATTGCATTTGGCATGCTGTCACTTATGTCATAACTCCACACTGTTAGTCAGTGGTCTAATAAATAATAGTATAATAATAATATCAAATTGTTTGTTGTAGTTTACCTTCCACATTTAAATAAATAATATTTTTGGTGTTTGGTCAGTTAAGCCTTAATGGGAAAGTCATGTTTCTAAAAATATATATTAGCGTAACATATACATAGAAAACCTGTTGAGGCATAAATGTGTAATTTTGAAACATGTTGCATGTTAATATTGCAGTTACGCAGTAAGCCAGAGCACAGAATTTTACAAAAGTGGAATTAATAATGGGTGGCTGCTGTTTCAAATTCCCAGACCAGCTGGGAATCTGGGCAGGGAAAGCTGAATGAGAAACACAAATTTCTCTCCGGCAATTACTGTCAGTGTGTCCTTGAGCAAGGCAGCTTTGCTTGGCAGCCCCTAGGTGCTGTCATCTTTACCTTAAATAAAAAGGCTGAGAACATGCTAAAAAGACTGCAATAGCTCTGTATTTTTTCTAATAGCTGAAAAGGCCAGTCCTTTCATTTTGCAATATTTTACATTACATAACTTAATAACCAGATAAATTGGGAAAAGGTGGTCTTTTTAACATGGCATGAATATCAAATGGTAATCAAGAAATACTCACACATACTAAATTCTTCAAAGTTCACTTAAACATCAAGATGTGAAATATCAAGATGTGATTAAAACCATATACAGCTAATGTTTTGTTTAAACAGACATTTGTTTAAATGGGCCTTGGATTCTTGGGTGCCAGTGGGTTGTACTACATGTGCTACAACTCTGAACTCACTGGAGACCTTGTGCAATTCTGATCGAATGCATGCATTATTGCAACAAAGAAATGAGTGGATAAAAGTTAATGATAAAGGTTCAGCTGTGTCTGTGTGTCTTGTTCAAGGCTGTGGAGAGCATCTGATTCGCACCATGCTGGCACGAGAATGCTCTGCTGCCATGCAGTCTGAAGATGCCCACCAAGCGCTGCTGGAGGCTATGCAAAACAAGTTCATCAGTGAGTCACCCACAACCACTCCTTTCCACACACGCATACTAGTCGGCCATGAACTCGTTTGCCAGAAACACAATGATGCACTAAAAGAACTGAACTAACAAACAGATGTTGCGTAACATAAGGAATGAGCTAACAACTGGAAACATCGGAAATAATAGAATCAGAATAGAGACGGCTTTTGATTTATGGACCGTTTTCACTGTTTAAACAGGGCCTTCAAATGTTCCACACATCATAGCTGACAGCCACAGATTATTTTAGAAGACATACTTGCTTTGTTGAAAGTTCATGTGAAGATGTAATTTTTTTTTCTGCCATATTCTCAGAAGTGGTCAGTTTTTTAGCATGTCTTGTTAACTGTGTTTGCTGCGCCTGTGAATGACCACTGGGATAGAGCAGGGAAAGAATGGACATGTGGAAACGTGGTGGTTTCTGCCTTGTTTTGGCCTCCTTTAGAAGTCCATCCCAGTTTGGCATTGTCATGGACATCTGTAACACTGAGACATTTGGACAGACGGGATGAAGTCAATTTGAAGTTAATTCTTTTGTTGTTTCCTTTTAAGATTCACATTAAGTTAAATGGAGCCCCATAAATCCTGCCTTAGCAAGAGCAATGATGACAATGTGTGTGATGTGGCGGCCTCTCACTGAACTTTCATGATACAGCTGTCAGGTTCCATATCTTTAATGACAACACCATCCAAATATTTAGATCTTTTTGTGTAATACAGCAACTCTTATTGTATAGATACACCTGCCAAACATAAACACACACACAAATACTCAAATGGTTTAATCCCATTTATTTTTCCTTCTTTTGTTGTGATGGGTAAAAAAAAACTGTGAACCCTGAGGCAATAATAGAGATATTATGAAATGTTTAATAAACCTATACCCTTTTCAAAATGGAGAACAAATCCCAAAACTTTATGTAAATGTTGTCCAAGCTATTCTCAAAAAAATAGTTTTTTTTTATAGAGTGAAGGGAACATTACAACATGGGACCAAAATTAGTGTGAAATGCGACAAAGAAACAATGGGATGCAGACACAATAATATTTTCATCATGCGCCAATTGGTCCTGTTTTTCTTGTACTTGTTGCTGTGTTAAGACATTTCACGACACCAAAAGCTCTTTTTATTTTGCTCTTTTTCAAACAAAGCCTTTTTTTCTTTTATTGCCCCACACTAATCAGCCAATTCAATGTTTTTTTTTGTATACACAGCATCACTTCTGAAATTTGGTCAGGGAGCAAGAAAGGTTCTCATTGATTCCACAAAGCCAATTGATATTTCTGTTTGTTTTTTGAAAGAAAGCTCGAAGGTCTTTGAGAGTCAGCTGGATATTTTTCTTGAAATGAAATATCATGTAACAGGAGTGTATACTGTGTGTGGGGAGTTACAAATTACACTACCTGTCATTAACCTATTATGTGCTCAAACCTGCCCATACGAATGGAGTGAAATGCTTTTTTATTGAACTAAATAAAATAAATACATCAGGACAGAATAATTGCTTGCAGTTGTTTAACTTGGCCAGACAGGCAAGCAACTTGAATAGAAGGATTTCTTTTTCTCATAGATCACAGTAATTTGATTAAAAGGGCTGTGTTTCGTCCAGTCTTTTCATGTGTTATCCTTGGTTCGATGTGTTGGGGTGGGGAACTAAAAGTATACAAGAGAGTTTTTGACTGAGGAGAAACCTGTCATTCATACCATGCTTATGCCTCATTTAGCCATCTCTTTTGGTGCTTTCTTTGTGTGTCCAGGCTCACCCTTTCTGGCCAGCGAAGATCGTGTTTTGGGTGGAGTAATTGTCTTGCGCTGCTGCAGATGTGTGGAAGCTCCGCCATCTCAAAATATTCAGGGTATACTGGGTAAGTCATGAATCATTTCAAGTCAGGTCACATTCAAACCTCCACGCCACAGCTAACAGTAAGCAAGTATTTGGCTGTTAATATTTAAAAAATCCTTCATCAGATATGGGGAGGAGGCACTGTAGCTTTCCTGGCGGGTGGTCTGTGTTTTAACTTACACAATCGGGCTCTGGTTTCACACCCTTCATCTCAGATTCAAACAGAGACCTCCCACTATGGAATCAACTGCTAATCTTCAGACAAGTGGAGGCCCTCTGAATTCTGCCCCCATTTTGACTGATTGTATTGGCGGATCTGATTTATATATATTTTTTTTACCTTCAGCAGAATGATCCTTACTTTCTCAAAGCTACCATTATGGAATTGGACATAATCTGAGCTCTGTCCACATTTTGGCCATATGATTTACTACTAAGCTTTAATGTTGCCCTTTTAACCTTTGTGTTGATAACAAAACAATGGATGAGTTCAAGTTCACTGATGAAGTAGAGCAGATGTTCTTCCAATGTAGATTTCAAATTAAACATGATGGCAAATAACTAGGGAAGTGCCATTTATATGATGCATTATGTCCGCCTGAATAATAACATGTTCCAAAGTATCACTTACTCAGTGATGTGCAGGCCCTGTTTGATGCTGTTTATGGACCGTAGCCCTTGTACAGAGCGTGGACTACTTCCAATTACTGTGGACTGCAAAGGGCTCTGTGTTGATTTACAAGAATAAACAGTATGTCGACCGCATCCTTTGAATGCTGTAGTTTCTACTCTAATTCACAATTTCTACCTTCCTCTGCAGTTATGTCACAACTGTGAGTCATATATTTTCATGGTAATGGGCATGCTCAGAGTTTACGGTGGTTTGGCACGCTGAGTCACCTGCCAAATGTTTTTCCTTGGCTGATGGAAAGACTGTTGATTTCTGTTCATTTTGAAAAATCAAACTTTTAGCTCAGTTACAGTTCTTTCCCCACACTCTTTTTATTTATATTTTTACATTTATATTAATGTGTATTTGTTAATGGATTTTCTCCTGTCCGTTCTATGATTAACCTTTTTATCTGTGCATTTTCACAGTGGAGTTCCTATGGAGTCACACCACAGAGAGCATGTGTGTTGGCTACATGTCTGCCCAAGATAGCAAAGCAAAGGTGAGCTTCCCAATTAGCTTGACAAGCAAAATGTCTTTGTGAGGGAGTTTTAAAAACACTTAGGTTATAGCGGAGTGTAAACATCTCTAGCTCATTAACAACACTCATTAACACACACAAGAAAGTTCAGGAATAGGTGTAGGCTCATATTATAGAGCTCATGAAATATACTGTATAATACTGCTAAGACCATTTCACTGAGCAGTGGCTTGAAATTTATGGACCCTGTTTGACTTGCAGTTAGAGCCATAGATTTGACTTTTATGAATGTTTTTTTACATCATATTTTCCAGGATGGATAATGTTTATTAGAAAAACATCAAGCTCTGGTATAAGTAATGTCGCAGATTTTTAAACTTTACCAGAATGCTGAAATATAATTTTGTGTGTTCTTGCCAGTTGTTGACAATTCCTCTTTAAAAATTTCTCAATTTGTTGAATGAAGGTGCACAATATATTGGTCAGCTCACTTGTCTTGGGCAATACATGTCATTTTTATCTGGACTGGTATCAACTGTGTTTGAAACAGCATATATTTAATATGTAAATTAAGAATATATGAGTTTTCATTCAATAATAACAACTATGAGGAAACTTGGGGAGACTGCTGGGCACAATATCAAAATTAGGAGTTCACTTTCATGCTCTGAGTGTCTTTTTCTCTTCTGCACCTAGTAAAACTCAGAGACAGAAAGTCAGATAACATAAAACGGGATGGTTAACGTCTGTTTTACTCCTGTATACTTCTGACATGTACCTGACATATAGCATGTTGATCAAACAAATCCCAACAAAGCCATAATTAATTTATTTAAAAGTCAGTTTTGGTTAATTCAACTTAATTCTAAACTTGGTTCATAGCACAAGTCAGAGTTTATAGACGCTGCTTATTGTTGCACTTGGCATGAATTGGGGTTACCTATTACATAAGATGCTAACTCCACTGAAGACCTGGGGAGAGTCTCTAACGTGCATTCCAGTGTGTTGCCAACAGGGGACTTGCAGAGTGCCCTCTGGTGGACAAACTATGCAACGACAACACTCATAACATGACTGAAGGATCCATCTCTCCCTTTCTTTATTAATTGTCATTTATTGGCTGTTATAAACACTGATACAGATTTATCTACAATTAGCTCATATTGGATTGGGCTCTACAACCAATCCAAACCCCAGGTCCCTGTGGTCTGCTGGTGACCTTGGCTTTTGGATAATGTGACTAAAAGTCTTTGCAGAAGTATATTACATTTACAATTTTGTAGAAAATAGAGGACTACATCATGAATGTTGGCTCTGTGATCCTCTTCCAGGACCTTAACTTACTAAAGGTCATGATTAAAACTAACGTACATAAATTGTATGACTGGAATCAGTCAGTGCGGCTTCTTAAGCAACAGGGCTTAATGCTCTGGCCTCCTGGCTGTAAATGGAGTCTCAGCTCAGACTGATTTGTTTGTCTAATGTATCTCCGTCACTCTCTATAAAGAGAGGGCACTGTTGTTCAAGCCTGGTTCGGATTTCAAAGTGTTTGCCCCGCGCCCTGTGTCGCCGCCCCCTCACCCGTCCTTTTTCCTTTTCTCTTTCTCTTGGTCTATCTCTCCCGTCACTCTCCCTCTCTGGCCCTACCTGGTCCTAAAGTACCATAACTTTCACTGAAAGTCATGCAGCACCGGGGATATCGGTATCAATCTGCATATTTTTCAGATGTGCTCTGGGTATTGGGCTTTGTGGTGGAATGTGAGCCTGCAAGCTCCCCTTTCACGCCTGTGCCAACGTAAAGAGGTGAGCAGAACACAATGAACTGTGTTCAGGGGCACTTTCAGTCACCAAACATTGCTTTTGTTTGTGAGTTTTTGTTTTGTTTGTCTTCTTAAATAATGTACTGTGTGTGAGTATATGAGTGAGTTGGAGGTATAGCAGGCATTCGCAGAGGGTGATATTACTGGTGGCATATAGTAGTCAGAAAAACCTAGTGCCTTCAGTGAGCCTCACTGTTGGCATGCAACAGCATTTATGATGGACACAGTGAAGAGGACAGTGGTATCTATGTTCTATCAATAAAATAAATTGCAGTTGCAGATGGGAGGCATTACATTTAACATCTTGTGACTTGTGAAGCAGAAGATGTTGTGATATAAACTAGGTAATAGATAATAATTTGGTTGTCAGTATTCTACCTAGACAGGGTGAGCTACCAGTGGGTCTGAAAAGGAAGAGCCAAATTCAGTGCTCTTCTACTGTTCCACAGACGTTCCTTTTGCAGATCCAGGAATATCATCTGTCTGTAGTGGCATCTGGCTCTCCTGGGAAATGATATCCACTTCCTCTCAACTGGGCATTGGTGACACAGTGATATTGGAGAGTGCAGCCAAGAACACAGCTGCACAACCAAACCTCACACTGCTCCATCAGACACTGAGCAGCAAGTTGGGGTTCCTTCATGGCACACACACACCACTCACTGACAACATAACATCCTTTGAGGGGATGCCACAGGAGAGCATCTGTTTTCCCTCCAATGGGGTTTAAGTTCAAAAGTCCAGAGATGGAAACCTTAATGCGACCAGGCACCGGTCATGATGTCTGCAAACTCTGGTCTTGTCTAAAAGTGGTCTGTCCATGAAGGCCCAGGGGGTGGCACCATGGTCTTGACAGCAGATGTCAAACTGAAGAGAAGTTGTGCCTCCTAGACAGAGTAGAAAAGAATGGCAAAAGTATGCTATGTAGATTCTGTGGAGATGAACTAAAGTGTTCACTTCAATCCTCCTGTAAAAGCATCACGTATTTGTCCTCTTGCCATCTTGCACTGCAGCAGGACAGGCAGCACATTAACAACACACATTAACACATTAAGTCCATACAATGAAGACATCCTTAACTGTGTTGTTATAAATACTCGCTGAAGAAAACTTGGTAAGGACTAATTCTTGTTGCACTTTATTAGGTTGCCTGAATAATTCATCCTGATTGAAAGACTTGTAAATGTTAAGTGCATTAAGTTGCAGAGATTGCGTACAGAGCCAGAGCCATCCACAGCCTCAGCTGCTATTCTGCAGACATTCCTCCCATTCCTATTAGCGTCCCACCGGGCATTTCGAACCAGCCAGTCAGAGTCCATCTTCCACTGCTTTTCTGTGATAAGAACATGAAAGGGCTGATACACAAAGTAGCAGGCGTATTTAGGACAGAGGTCAGACTGGATTTATATTGTAACAAGGCTATTCCTCTATTTTCTTTTTAAATCTGGGATTTCTGTATACAGTAAATATTCTGACAAATGACTGTTTCATAAACCCGGGATAACAGTGAAGCATGCCTTAGCTCAATCCAAAATATTTTGGATGTCAGGCCAGTTAAGACACTGTACTGGCAGCTCCTCTGAGTTTTTTCTTACTGTTCAATCAGATGTCTGTATCCTAATCCTTTTGACTGCTACGTAAATAGCTGTAAAGCAGCAGTGCTGGAAAGGGAGCGTATCTGGTTTTATTCAGATGCTCACCTGTGTTTGCACTGGATAGGACATCAGAACATCAAGCCATGCTTCTGAAACCGTTACATTGTTTTATTGTTTGTCATGACTGGACAGTAAGAGAAGTGTAAAAGATCCACAGCAGCAGCACCATGGCTCAGTTCCCACCTCCTGGACATCATTACCACTAGAAAGCTTTTGTGTAAGGCCAGAGAAAATCAAATGGCATGCAATTCAGGCCTCCTGGTTATTGTCTGCTTTGTGTATTACACGACAAATGTCTTTTATTATGGTGCATTTTCTTTTTATTATCCATCTTGCATGGAGAATAAATAGCATATGATTGTTTTTTTTTTAATTTTAAATGAAAAGAATGTGAAAACCACAACACAAAACAACGGCGTAGTCATAGGGCTAAATTTATCCATTGGCCTACACTGTGGTGTTAATGTGTAGCTTTTCTAGCTCCTAAACACATTCATATCACCAAAGAATGTTGTTTTTCTCCGACAGATACAATGGAACTGTGTTTTTCACGTTATGTTTTGACTCAGCCATAGTCCTGTCATGTGGTCACTTCAGTCACCGAGCATCAAGCTGACAACAGGCTCACTGTGGGTTTGCGTGTCTTACATTTACATTTATTCATTTAGCTGACGCTTTTATCCAAAGCGACTTACAATTGCTGTATATGTCAGAGGTCACACACCTCTGAAGCAACTAGGGGTTAAGTGTCTTGCTCAGGGACACATTGGTGTCTCGCAGTGGATTCAAACCCGGGTCTCTCACACCAAAGGCATGTGTCTTATCCGCTGCGCCATCATAATTTTTTTTTTCCTGTCTATCTAGCCCAGTTGTTATATAATTCTACATTTCTTTGTTCCTCTTTCAATTCCACTGACTTAATAATTAGTTTATACTGCTTCTGTAGATATGGAATCCACCGCAAGAATTCATTGAACATGTAAATTGGAATATGAGTTATGACAGGGTACATTGTAAAGGAGATGTTGAGATGGACATCACACCCAACAACGGACAATCTTAAATTCAGTATAAATTGGTGTCTAAATAGTTATTGAAGTGGTAATGATAACTCTTTGGCCACCATCACCCTGTGAAACAGCCAAAAAGTTTCCTTTTAAGTTAACTGCCCACTTACAAGGACGAGCACAACAAGGTTTCAGGGCTTCCGTACTGTATTGTACTGCTAATGGCATTGAGCTGAATCACCCAAAAATGTTAAATACATTTCTTCTTGTCAATCAAATATCTGCTGCAGACTAATAATCAAAATGTGAAATCAAACTGATAGTAAAAGTTGCCACAACAAAGACACAAAACTGTGTGAATGTCAATTAGTAATTTAGTGTTAACACATAAGGCTACAGCATTATTTGGCTGATGCTGACCAGACTTGATCTCACAGACATTAGGACATCTGTTGTGTCTTCTGAGCCTGAAGCACTACTCATCCTCACTACTGTGTCCCTGTCACCTGGACCCTGACACCATAGCTTGTGTGAGGCTCGCTGTGCTCTCAGTAATGTGGTGGTATAATTACTCACTTGTTTGGTTTAGTAAGCCCTTTATTTTTCCGGCTTGCTCGCTCGTGTTGTCCGTTCTATCAGATTGAAGAAAAAATTAAGGGTTAACATATGGAGCAAGGTTGCACGTAGGGGTGAGCGTAAGGACACGTTGGTGTCATTGTCAAACACAGTTCTCTTGCAAAATATATGAAGCCATACAGCTAGCCGCTAATTATAGTGTATTTTCAGCTGTGTGTTCAGTGTGGTAGAAATTTGAATGAACATTGTTCTTTTCCCCTGACATGCAAACATCAAAAGGAAAACATTTAGCAGTCACCATTCGTTGATTATGACTGAGCTGTGGACCTTCACTCAAAACAGTTTAACCGAGGCCTTTCTTTAACCTCATCTTAACAAGATGAAGGGGAGAAGATGAACCCAGAAAAGGGGTCCTGGAGGCATAATGGCCCCTGAGAGTGTTGCCATGTGTGCATGGCCTTGTCTGGCTGTTGTCCCATTGTAGTGACAGTTGCCCTCGGGGTGCCAGTAGTCCAAGCCTACACAAAAAGAATCCAGTAGAGATGAAGGCTCCTGCGAATGGAGGAGTGATGTCAGGCCAATTCAGTGGCCGGGTCAATAAGTGGATGGACTCTTCCCCCAAGCCAGCCAGTGTTACCGTCTGTGGAGAGAGAAAGAGAGACAAAGGAGTATGACAGCTGTTATTGGCACTGGGGAGAGTTGGTCACCTTTGATCCCCCAGTTGAAGTATAACTGCCGTCCTCACAGCTGTGTTTGCCCCTTCCCTCCTCCTCTTACTCCTCTCTGTCTCTGCTCAAACACAAAACACTAACAGTCTGTTTCCTTCATCCACTTACTCTGTCTCTGTCAGGAGTACATGCTCATGATGCAACAGCAGAAGAAATTGATGTTTGCATTGTATACCCTCATATGTGATATTATTAAAATTATATTTGAATTGTTTTGACACTAAGCCCACACTTAACAAGCAAGTGGCTTAAAAACCTTGTGGTTGTGGAGCTTCTGGTACTGTCTCCTAGTAGATGGGGGGACCGTTGGCAAAGACATAGAAACCCGAAGGAGGGTCATTAGGAGGAACAGCCTGCCTGAGCAGAACCTGAACATTAGTTTGTTATTGGACGTCCTGTTCTGGCCATGGACTGTGCATTAAAACATATTTGAACCCCCGGACCAAAAATGTAACTCTTTATCTTCTCTGTGGTACCTGTTGCAACACATCTACAACATTGATGCTCCTTTGTACATATTGCTATTTTCAGTTTTAATGCCTGGTAACATAGTTAATAGAAACCACGTTTCATCATCATCCATACCTTCATCTTTACTTGTTTGCTCTAATTATGATGTGTGAAAATTGGATGTGTCTTCTGTTGTTGCCTGCAGACCCACATATCCAGATTACCACCTGGGACTGTTCCTGGACAGTGTTTGGCCATTGAGGGAGGCGTGTGTCGGCTGGTGAGCGTAGTGGAGTGAGCCGCGTTCTTCCTCCTACTGGGCTTCTTCAGCAATATTCCAAGACTAACTTTTCCACACACATACACACACACATACACATACACACACACACATACACACACACATACACATACACATACACACACACACACACACACACACACACACATACACATACACATACACATACACATACACATACACATACACACATACACATACACATACACACACACACACAGCCTTCACTTTCCCCCCATCTTCGTGATGGCAGAAGTAATAAGCTTTAGCTGTTTTAACAGGTGCCCAGGTAGGAGGGAGGGATGTTAGCTTCTACTTAGTGCACTTAAAGTACTTCCCTTTGCCCCTGTCTGCCTCCAGCATGTACTCTATGCCAACCCCCCCAAGTTCTCCAGTATCACCTGGATTAGACTTGATGCACCATTGCCTTGATGCACCATTTTTCTTTATTACTCTTTTCCAACTAAAAGTGGCATCCTTCCTTTTGTAAATAAGCTATGATTTAGGAAAACAGGGTGAATGTTCATGTTGTTTTGTATTGCTGAACAGATTGTGTGACTATTTTCAGACGTTTAGGAATTTCAAATGCAAGACCTTATTTTGTTCTTAAAATACTTTTCAAGGTTAAAAAAAGATGTCATATTGCACCTTGTGGAATGCCTGCTACTCAAGAAAATTGTTATGAATGAAGCATTTGTAGTTGTGAGAGCTGAACAGTGATGATAAAAGCTATTTACAATGTTAACACGTACAAATTAACTTCCATGTACTCGTACACACACACATTATGTTATTAATCCTTCAGCATACTGTATAACGTAGCATAACGTGCATCTTAGATCATGATGAATTTTATAACCATTTCAGAATAGAATGCTTTGCTTTGATTGTTTTAAAATGTGAATACATAGCTATTGCATGTACAAAATCTACATTAAGCCACTTTCTATTCTCTGACAGGTGTAGAGTTGATCAAGAAGCAGGAAGCTATGCACTTCCAGAGTAATGCTGATACATACATATAGTGCTCAGGTAGCAGCATTTGACCCCACCGCCAAACATGACTGTTAGTCCTCATTAAAAAAAAAAAATAAATCACAATTTATATTTATATAGTCACATTGACAGAGACATGTATTTTCTTGCTAAAAAAAGGAGAGCTAAAACTCATTTGTATGCATCAAGCCCAGAAATTGTGCTGTTGAAAAGTGTACTTGAAGGGAGCAATGGTCTAAATTGATACTTCTGTTGGGATAATTAGTTTCCCCGGTTTTGCTGTTTCACTCAGTTACTACTAAGAATTCCAATCTCAACAAAACCACAATGGAGCTTGTGTATTCTTTACTTGAAAATGCAACAAATATAAAATGATATAAGCTATTTAAATTGTACTATGTGCACAGCTCTTTACACTGCTCAAAAAGTTAATAAAATCTATGTTGCTACATTTCAGCATCTATCTTTAGTCTAAACTCCATGACATGAGACACATTCTTCCAACTGAGCCTTTTCCAAAAAAGATGTGCATTGCTCTTAGGAAAGCAGTTTGTGTAAGCCCAAACAGACAGCATAAATATAATCTGAACTGTGGACTGCCAAAAATGTATAGTCTGGGAATAAATTACATGCTGGGCAGTAACTGGAGTGGGATAAAAAAGAATTCTGCAGAAGGACTTGTCAACATGCTGAAACATTTTAGCATGAGAGAGGAAATATTGAAGTCTGTGTTTGTTGAGGAACCTCAGTGACAGTAAAATGTGTGCAGTGTGTGTCCCCCCCCCACCCCATCCACCCACCCCAACACACAAACACACACACAATATGTTTCTTTCCCGAGACACCACAGTTTTTTTGACATTTCAGCTTTTTTGTCACATTGAAAAAGAGTGGATTATGTAAGCGATATTTTACATTCTCCAGTATTTTGTGTTGATTTGATTCCTCTTAAATATGCTTTTGAAGGCTCTTATTGGAGAGGGCAGTTATTTATATCAGCAGTCTAACAACAGTCTCTAGGGCAAGAGTTTGTCCAGCTGCTGGCTCTGGATCGTGGCCACTCTAGTGTCTGTGAGGAATGTGCAATAGAGATGTTCATGAAGATAAATATATTCACCGTTTGAAGAGCGAGAGGCCTGCCTGTCAGTGCATCATGTCTCGTTGTGGAATAGGATCACATATAATGATATCCAGCCGGTTCGCCTCTCAGGTGTAAGATGTCACTGTCTTTTGACATCACTAATGCGCAGAATGTATTTGACAGGTCAGAAGGACCAGCAGAGGGTTGTTGGGGAGGTGCGATGCAGGTTTGTTTTTGTTCCACAGTTCTCCTGACCCCTGTTTGATCCTGAGGGTCCATCTAAAAGGAGATGTAGGTTACCTTGCCCCTCACCCACACTCACACCATTCTCTATTAGCTTGATCGCGTGTTATTATACAGCATACTCTTTTCATCAGAGCTAATCTGTGTTGCTGGGAGACCCTCTTCCCCACTCAGCACAGAACCTTCCCCTTCAAACATCATCCCTCTCTGTTCGGGATCCCCTTAGCTTTGAAAAAGGATCCAGGGTCTTTAAAGAGTGGACGGGGTCCTGAGCCATTCAAGGTGTATCCAATGCCTTGTGCTCAGCAAGGCTCTTAAATGCAAAACAGACGGTGGAGCAAATAAAGATCAAAGGCACCAGCTTTGCCCGCCTGGCCTGCTGTCCTCACATGCCAGGCGGTGTTGTCACAGTGAATCACGGCTGTGCAGCTTCCGTGCTCATGCTGACCCCCGTCCTTCACCACCTAAGGGCCACCAACACCCTAAACACTGCTACAGCCCCTCTGCGCCCGTTTCTAACGTCAACACTCACACACACACAGGGTTAAAACCAGATGTGTATGTAGCTGTCCTTCAGACCAAGCCAGAATTGTCCCTGAGGAATCAGAAGAGCCACTCACCTTGATGCACGTGAGGATCCCATCTTATCGGGTTCACAATGAGAGGACTGAACAGTTGGGCATTTCAGTAGTATCTGATTTAGTGACTTGTTTCATTGTGCCTTCGTTTGGCTGTATTTCTCCTAATGAAGTCATTGATCTTGTGTCTGTGTGGGTGGTGACTCAAATGGGATATTATTTGTCTATGCAATAATCCGCTGGATGCTAAATAAAGTCTGCCTCTTGAAAAGACCAATTGCATCTGAGTGAAACTGATTTCCACTGACTTCTACTAGCATGTGAAGCTAGCAGAGCATTTAAAACATGTGGTGGTACATTAGTCATAAGTTTAGCTCAATGAAAAGCCTGACTGAATATAATAACTCTTTTATGAGGGGGCAAAGCAGGTTTTTTTTTTTTCCTCTGTTGTCCTCATTTGTCCGACAGCATAGTGTGTGTGTGAGTTTATGAGCGGGTGCATGTTATTTTAGCTTTTGTTTGAACTGATATAGAAGACATGAGCCAGGGGAAGGTGCCACTCAAGCCATGACGCCCATCTCAACAAGATGGCGTTCATTGCATGGTGATACTATATGTCCAAGTGAATTAGAGCGTTTCGTTATGTGCTTTGTCATTGTTCTGCCGTAGATTGTGTGGCTGCAGATCCCTGTAGCATCTCAGCGATGTCCTGGCAGCAGGGGTTAAGTAAGGCACCCTGCCCTTTTCAGATGCTCCACAGCTACTTGACCTGTTTGTTCAGCTGTACACCCAGGAACATGTTTGCCCCCCACTCCTCCCCCACCACCACTCCTCCCCTGACTGTCTGTGCCAAAGATGCAAGCCTATGGCAGGCAGACTTCCAGCGGTCCCTCCCATTTTGGCCGCAGGGTTAGGGACATTAAAGGTGAAGGTTGAGAGGGAGGGATAGAGCGGCTAGATAAGCAACCTCCTGGTCCAGGTCAGCTATTCCAGATTAGAAGACCAAAGAAAAAGCTTTTAATTAGGTTTGCCGTGCCGTTAGGGCCCTGCGGTATTGTGGCCCAGACACTTCCTGCATTGTGCTACACCACCCATAAAGTAGCAGAGCAAGGGAGTGGGTAAAAGAAAGTGAGGGAGAGAAGCTAAAAATGATTCTGCCACATCTGTGCCACACCACAAAACAAAGAGATGCCTGATTGCCACTATGCGGCGCGGTTTTTTACCTACTAGAAGCCCTACACTGAGCTCCAGCACAGACAACAAACCACCTGGACTTGCTTAAATGGTAACGAGATTTCTGGAGAAAAGAGTTGAAGAACAGCTGAGCTTTCTCTTCATTTATTACAACATTAACCCATCCAAGTTTCCACAGCTTTCTTCTTCTTTTTAACTGTTTTCTTATTCCCACAGTTAGGTCTTGTGTGGTGCTCTACTGAGAAATCCCAGAGTCTGCCCTGTCAAACTAGGTCTAAAACAGAATACGTTGGACATAATTTCTTTCTCATAACAAAAATAGAGGCAAAATACCAACAATCATATCTTGGTGATGCTTAATGAGCCCTTTGGGATCCTTGACAATATACCACTAATATGGTGCTTTGCATCCTTTCAAACATACGAGAGTAGAGCCCTGGAAATAGCAACACCAAGCAAGGCCTCAGTGACGCCCCACAGCCAACACAAGTATTCTCTGTACTGTCTGGTCTACAGTACGTCTGCCCTCTCATCCATTTTCACACCAATTACACTAAACCTTGTATCAGTATTCCTACCTGCGCCTTGGAACGGGGATCAGGTTGTGCTTGTAGGGGAGGGGAGATGAAAAGTGAGGAGCGCATACGCGTAATTGCCTGCTTTCGAGACACGTGGAGCCTGTCTGGAGAAGAGATGGGGGGGGGGGGGTCAATTTGAGCCAGGCCCTAATGTTTCAAAATAAAGATGAACACCTCGCTTTGATCTTCATGTCCTGTTCAGCAGACAGTCTGCAAAGATAACGATCCGTGCCGGTTACTGTAATCTTAGCCCCAAACCATGCTTTTACTGAAGAGAGGGACAGAAGACTTAAAAGGAGAGCTTTACCCACTGTGGGTCTGCTAGCACAGAGGGAGAAGAGAGTCTACATATGAAAAAGAATGTATCCGTGTGATTTGCAGCAAGTATTTGAGGGTGGGTTGTTGATAAAAGGCTCCGTTTGGAAGGAATGGGTTGAAGGACGCGTGTTGAGGAATTCTGTATGAATAGTGAAGCAACTAGGCGGTTGCAAGCAGAGCTTCAGGGGTGTGGAACGTGCTGGGGCCTGCTGCATTATAAAGACAAGCCCTGCACCCAGCCAGCTGTGCCGTACACAAGGCTGAAGGAATGAGAGCGCCATGAATGGCTTTCTCTGTGTGACAATGACTGCGGCACTCAGCGGAGAGGGGATGGTCAGAGGTCCTTGCTACGGACTGGCAGCATTGAGAGTGTGTGTATGTGTGCGAGTACATAAGTACAGTGAGAAATTACTCAGGAATGTGAGGATACATGCCAAAGACAAAGAATTTCAGTCGCATTCAAGGGAAACTTACCCTCCTTGCCCACTGAAGAAATATAACAGTCCCATCAATAGGCATGAGAGCCACATAGGATGGAAGTAATAGAAGTCTTGTGCTTCTGTTCTAGGAGTTTGCTAGATGAATTTTCTGGACAGAGGAGAGAAATCTAACTTTGCTTGAAATTTTGTCACTTCACACAACAGATATTTGCCATGCAGACTGACAAACAAAGACTTTCCCTTTTCTAGCAACACATTCATTGGCTTTTAAAAAAAATTTATTTATAGATTTATATCACAAATCTTTCCGTACAGTTGAATTCACACATTCTTTGCGCTCTGTTACGGTTCAATCCTAACTTGAGACACATTTACGCACATTGATGGCGAAGTGTGCGCTAGAGAGGGATCTCAAGTCAGCATTCAGCCGTTTGTGAATCAGAAAACCACAGCCGTAGACACCCAACTCAGACACAGCTACAACTTAATAAATACTTTACAAAAATAATGCAGGCTTTTTACAATGAAGATCTGCCTCAGAGACAAAAAGGGACACAGTTGTAAATTAACGGTGAAAAAAAAAAAAATGTGCATGCTAAATAAACTCACAAGCTTACATGGGAACCTGGATATTGTGAATGGCAACATGGAAGAAAATTGGATAATCCTGTTCTCTGTCCCGAAAGACCCCAACACATTCCTGAAGGATCTTATTATTCTATTACCACATGCCTCTCAGATTCACCAAACATAAACAATCTATGGAGACGAACATGGACACAATCTAAACGAACATTCCTAGAATAATAATTTTCCCTTTTAACAACATATAAACTCAGTTCACCCTTCAGCTGACACATTTTACTGGCAAATTTTTTCATTCATTTTTTCAGAGGCATATTTTACAAAACATAAAAAAGCAACGTTTTGTGCCTGGTTTTGGTGAAGTCAAGAAAAGTTCCCTGTGAGCAAGTAAACGTTCTGACTGTTGGATTTTTATTCCGCTTGGTTCAAAAGAGCAGCAAGTCTTGTTCCTCAGAGCCTAAAAGTCCATGTGTTATTTGACCTAAAACAGAATAAAAAATGATTTCAGCACAATTTTGAGGTTTAGCTGAATATTTAAGCAGTGTGTTTTTCCCCCTTTCACTCTACAGCAGGCTAGAATTCCCTCGCTTCTTCAAACTGTTTGTAGTAGTCCTCGTCCTGAGGGTTGTCGGGACACTTCTGACCGTTGTTTGGCGGCCTGGCCTGGTTGTAGCGGCTCCAGTCTCCTTTGCAGATGATCCAGGGCAGGATGTCCACCTTATAGTGCAGGTCGGCTGAGAACTCTGTGCTGATAAGGTTGGGCGTGCCGGCCCCTTTGCCACGAGTGATGAGCTTCATGGCGTCGTCGTAGCAGCAGTGCTGTGCTGCCAGCGTGGTGGACTCCAGCGTCAGCATGGAGCGGATGCAGTAGCGGGCCGTGGGCTTGTAGATCTCCAGTTTCTCTTTTGGCCCGCTGGCATCTTTCCAGCGGAAATCTCGGTGCGTGGGGGCATCGTGGACGTCCGCTGTGCTGTACGCCACCTCTGTTGGGTAAGAGCAAGGGCAGCTGGGGAGGTCGTTTGCCACCTTGGTCATGTACTTCTTCAAGAAGTCGCTCTTGCAGTTCATCCATCGCTCACAGCTGTCTGTGTCTGGAAGAAATGAAGACACAATTAAATGCTACATCTCTTTCCCACACAGATGAAACCAGCAGCGTGAGAAGGTGCAATATTTAATATGAAGGTGTGTTTTGACTGGGTTGATTAAGAACAGACAGACAAAGAGAGAGTGGGCAGTGGCATACTGTGCTCTTCCTGCCCTGATGCACATTTTCATCTCTGCACAGTAATGGAGCACAGCCTGAGCACGAGGAATGCAAAGTGTGTGAAGGAACACTGCTGCCAGATGGATGAACTTTCTTTGATGGTGTCAGAACATCTGAATGAGGGATAGTCTGGAGTAAGACAAGAGTAGGCAAAATAAAATCTTACCAACACCAAAGAGCTCTGTGGCATTAAACTCATCTGTTCCAGCTAACAGGCTCACTTCAGTAGCTGCCGTCTTGAAGGCATCTTCAATACCTTTAGAGAGATAAATGCACAGTCAATGAAAGGTGGCTCAAAAGATAAAAGACTACTAAATATTAATATCCATTAGCCACATCTCTACTGGTGTGGGATTCTTTTGTTCTGTGATCCAAAATCAAGACTTTACCTGGGCAGCTGGGCATATCACAAGTTCTGGACTCAGTGGCTGTACAGGCATAACCACATGACCTGGTTCTCTTCTGGTTGCCATTTCCACAGGTGACACTGCACGCTGTCCAGTTACTCCAGTCCCCCTCCGCATCCATATAGTCTACATCAGAGAGAAAGAGATCCTCAGCTCTGATGCAGGCCACATGCTGAAGTTACTCGGGCCTGTTAGCATGCCTCACTAATAGTAAGTGGGGGGAGGACATGAAAGGGGAAGTGCGGGGGAGCTCAAAGTTCTCTTTGACTTTGCCCCTCAAAGCAGACACCACGCAAGCCTGTCCACACACACACACACAGTCTGCGCCACCTGAGTATACCTGGCACAGTGGCACCGGACACCATTCTGTTGCTGTGATTCATTGGTCTGAAAATGGGAACTGAAATGGCAAGAAATCCTCTTTAACTCCAATTATCATTGAGCAGATCACTGTAATGGTATACATGGGAAACAGTTACACTAGGCTGTACTCCCCCCATCACAATCACGACCGTACGCGCACACGCACACACACACACACACACACATCTTGAAGGCAGTACTCCATCAATGAGGAGAATTAATGTGGGCATGTTGGGATGGAAGTATTTCTGGCCGTAGTCCAACACTTCCTATACACCCCCCACCCAACCCACCCCACCCGTCCGCTGCCATCTGCCCCTCATTAAGAGCATTTTGTATGAATAAAGGCCAGATATCCATCTAGCACCACTCCCCTCATCCTTCCGTTGCTTACTACAGCCAAAGAGCTGGTGGCAGCTCAAACAAAACTCAAAAAACTTGATAATAACCTGCCCTCAGCCCACAGATGAGACAACTGAATGTATGATCAGTGGTTTGTGATGGATGACCCTTGCTGTCTGTCCTCAATTATGAAATTTAGGTTAAAAACCAGGACAGTGATGATGAGCAAATATTTCCCGGTCCATTAGTGTGCGGTGAAATAAAGGATGAATGAGAGCAGACCGCAGCGATAAGCCAGAAACATTAAACACGGGTTATGGTTTGACAAAATAAGATTATAAAATCGCCCTCCTTACCGCTGTAGTGCAAGTGGATAAAATGACATTTACCACAGGATACGCATTCCTGTTTGACCATGTTGGTTGCTACAACACGGGCCAGACGCTTACTGTATCGCAGCGAGTGTAAATTCTTCCACGGCAGATTTATCTGTGGGGTTACTTTTGGGAGAGTGTTGTGAGAATGGCGTGGAGGCCAAACAGTGCTTCTGGCCCCATTCCTGCTGCGGAACTTTGATGTGAAGAGGCGTTTAAACTGTATCACGTAGCTTGCTCCACACCACAGAGGCATCTATCTCATAAAAGAGTGTCAAAGGCTTCAATCAGGGGCTGCCAAAGGCTCGCCTGGGATGACTGCACTTATTATGGTGACAGCTTAAATCAGCAAATCTGCAAATTACAGATTCCACATCAGACTGTGGCCATCTGTGGAAACGTTGGAGACCGGTGCTCAAATAAGAGCCCGTGGACCCAGCTAAATATTCTGCAATGTGCGTTGTGCACTCATTTCCGTGCAAACACCCCCTCCTGTCATTCTCACCATATTCAGTTTGAGCTTTGCTTCCTCCCCCGGTGCCTCCTCTCCTGTCCCAGTCTGCCGGCGGCCTGAGGAAGTTGCTATCCTCACTGTTGCTCCCGTATGAGCGATTGTGCTCCTCTGTTTGATGAGTGGTAGAAGAGGAAGAGGATGAAGGCCACCAGTTTCTCCAGTTAGGAGAAGCCCAGTTGGGTTTGCTTTCCTTACGGAGGCCTTTTTCTGGCTCATGGCCCTCCAGTCCATCCACCACTTCAATCGTCACCTGTATTAGAGGACAGAAGTCAATTTAAAGTCGATGTTCAATGCAGACCTATCAAAGAAGATGCTTTAATTGCACAGAGGTGACACTTTATGGTACCCCGGCACACAATATCACCCCTTTCCCCTATATGTCCAAACACATATGCCTCCCAGATGAGGGGGGACCATCACCCCTGCCCCACAGTCAGCCTCCCACCTTTTGGGCTCTCTCCACCTAAACACAAAGTTCAAAGGGCTACTCAGCCTCCTCCAGACCATGAAAGCCAGATGAATCCCAGGATCAAAGACACCGCCCTCCTCCCCTTCTCCCACAGCCTCACGCCCTTGCTCAATTGGTTGCCCCGCTCTCTACCCACATCTTGAGATGTTAATACACTTTGTTCATGCTCGGATTTAGTAGTGATGCTCTCAGAAATGGAAAGACCCCCTTGCTGGATTAGACAGGAGAATGACTTAAGGGCGAGGGCTCGCCACACATTTACATAAGCTGCTGTCTGTCTTCCAGCACATGGGTTAGTAGTGAGGTATTGCTGGTTAGTGTCTGCCTTTCAGCTGTCATTATGATGGACATGAGACCTCAGTGTCTATGTTAAGCTTCAGTATGAGCCAGGAAGTAAAGGGGATACGAGCAGAAGGGAGGAGGAAAGGGAAGAAAAAGGAGGGTTTTGATGTTCACCAAACTATTCTCCTTCTTCCCGTTTGCTCTTCTGGTCTTATGTGCTTGAGTAGACTTGTCTTATAAGTGCGTGAAAGCATCAAAGCACACTGACAGGTGCACACACACGGTCACCTGTATGTTGGGATTCTGTCCATTGATATCGGCTTTGGAGAGGTCAGGGAAATTGTGAAGATCTAGGAGGAAAGCTCCAGGGCCGTCCCTGCGTACGTTGCTGCCTTGTGCCCATGGGAGCGTAGCAGGCCTGTGGGCCAGCCGGTGTTCTGGACCAGACCTCCGGTCTTCAGGGGCCAGTTGTGCAGAGGAGCTGCTTTTTGCATTTATATTGTTCTGCCAAGGAGAGAAATGAACATAATATTATTAATTATGTATTATTGGTTTGTGCATTCACAATATAAGATTATAAGAAAGTTTGTAGAAAATATTTTATTTTCCTTTTGTGTGAATATTAAGAGTCTACATCACTTTGTATCTACAGCATCTACACACTCAGCAACATTAGATTGATGTCTCATGTTGACAGAGGTTCATGTGGCCATGACCTCTGTCATAAATCCTGTGGACAGTGGACTCAACTATTTGGAGCCCAGAAAGAAAGACCACAGAAACAGTGGGACAAATATTACACTGTGCGTCTGTCTGCTTCTACCAAAATATAAGCTCTGCATTCAGAGCCAGTGTCACAGTTAGCCTGTATATTTTTTCCATTTTTAACTGACAGAGTTTGCTGCTGCTTTACCATAGTAATATGATGTGGACATTTTTAGCATGTTCTGGTGCTGGCTGGAAGAAAAGCAATGTAAGACTGATTCAGTTTCCTGAACGGGTGTTATTGAGAGAAATCTAAGCAAACATTGCAAAAATAATTACATCTGCCTTATTGACGACAGAAAAACATTTGGTCCTCTGACGGGGGGGGGGGGGGGGGGTAAAAACGG